>NC_056742.1:493085567-493160567 GCF_019279795.1 Protopterus annectens
TAATTTATTTTTCAGGTTTGCCAAGCGGTTACTTACCTGGAGTGGAAAATCAGTGTTCCGGGATGTCTGTGATATGGGGTTGTCGGGTTTTTCATCTCAGAATTATAAAAGTCAGGTAAGTGGAATTTTGGTCTTGTAAAGTAGACACATATATATTTGATATATATGTCTATCTATATATATATATATATATATATATATATATATATATATATATATATAGATATATATAGATATATACACACACACAGACACATACACACACACACACACACACACACACACACACACACACACACACAGACACACACACACACAGACACACACACACACACACACACACACACACACACACACATATATATATATATATATATATATACACACACACATACATATACACACACACACATATATATATATATATATGGGTTTACTTTGTTTCATTGAATCTCATTTCACTGAATTTCATTTCACCCTGACTACATCACTGAAAACAGAAATTACTGAAAACTCATTTCATTGAACTGCAGTTAGTATATATGGGACTGTGTAGAGTACTGTAAGGCAAGTCAAAGGTATATGCCCTTTACCCCACTTTAGTGGGATCCTGAAGTTAGTATATATAGTTGGGGGTGTGTGGGGGCACCGCCCCTCACACTAGGAGGTGTGGGGGGCATAACTTCCCAGTTAGTTTGAGTACATATTTTCTTCTGGAGAGAGTTAGTCATTGGCGTTGCAACTATGCATGTCTATTGTGTATTGTTTTGAAGTTTTTGGTAAAATACAATATAAAACAAACAAGGTGGGTCTATGCCCCTCACAAGCCCCCAATGTGGTGGATATATATGCTAACTCCAGGATCGCATTACAGTGGGGAATGGGCATATCCCTTTTACTTGCCTTACAGTACTCTACACAGTGCCATTTATACTAAATGCAGTTCAGTGAAATGAGATTCAGTGAAATGCGTTTTCAGTAATTTATGTTTTCAGCAAAGTGGTCGGGGTGAAATGAAATTCAGTGAAATGAGATTCAACGAAACAAAGTAGACCCATATATATATATATATATATATGCACACACATAGACAGACAGTCAGACATGAGTATTTAAACACAGTTAAGTGCTTCTGATTTCCTTTTCTTAATGTTTTTCCTGCAAGAGCACATAGTATACACGTTAAAAGTAAATTCAGCTGTATATTATGGTTGCCATCAATAGTTGCATTTCCTGTCTAGACAAGAAAATGCTCATGTACTCAACCACAGAAAGGACTGACTGAAAGTTAATGGGACTCTCTTACCATGGATCTGTATGTACAAGATATGCATCCCCCTCTGGAAGGATGTCACAAAAAAGAATAAAAGACCTTTTTATGAACAGTATCAGGGCATCTAGTTGATAGGGTTGCCACCTGTCTATTTTTGCAGTTCTGGCCTGTGTGTGTGTGTGTGTGTGTATGTGTGTGTGTGTGTGTGTGTGTGTGTGTGTGTGTGTGTGTGTGTGTGTGTGTGTGTGTGTGTGTGTGTGTGTGTGTGTGTTAGGGGACTTGAAAACGGTAGATGCATTGATATTTTATAAGAAAAATGTCACGAAAATCTTTGATACTGCATTTAAATTATCTTAACATATAAACTGTTATAGATAACCAACATTTAAAGCTTAGCATTTCAATATTGTGATGCTGCTTATATAAATATATCAGAAGAGGTGACAACTGCCTTTAAACCTCTGACTGATCTAATTGTTTTGTTTTGCTATGAAAGGGGAGTGTTAAGTTTTCCTCCCCTCTGCAATAAACAGTGGAAAACAGTTCCACAGCTTTCTGTCTTTTTATAGCAGCTGCTGTGTTCCTGACATTAGCAGGATTAATTGTCCATCTAAAATTGACAGCAGTACCTGACAGGGTTAACTACAGATTTAACTGTGTCTATGATATATGATATGTCATGCAGGTGGAGACAAATTCCTCTGCAAATTATGTGACAATCTGAGCTTAAAAAAAGTAGGTGGGATATCCGTTCCTTTGATTCCAGTGCAAGGAAATAAAAGTTTTAAAAAGTACAAGCTGGTTTCTGGTACCTACACTATACTGGAACCATGTTGTAGGGAGAGAAGAAACCTATGGACTGAGTTAAACTGTAGGAGGGAGGTGGAGTTTTCCTTTAATCACACTTAGCTGTAGTACCTTGACCTTCCCGAATCTTGTTCTCAGAATCTAAAGAGTTGACACTCTTAGACTCAAATATAGGACAGTTTGTGCACTTGATCAAAAAGTTATTGTACTGTGTTTGTGTTGACTATTAGTGGGGAAATCAGTATATCAGCTATATTTTAAAATGTTTTTATAAATAAATGACTTTATTTTAATATTGAGATGGATAGTTAAAGCTACTTAGTAACTGCATTAATTTCTGCTTGCACTGGGTTTAGGAATAAATATAGTTTTGGATTAATTTAAATACAGATCACTGAAGCCACATTGTACAATAAACCTATATCATTTAGTCAAGACAAGAGCAACGTCTAGTTAGAATGATTGTTAAAACATACCCTAGAAAGCCATTTGCCCCAGTAGCTTTATTTGGTATTTGCTCTGAGATCACACAGAGTGTGCACTGTTTGTATAGCAAACTCTTATATATTGCATCTGTCAGTTTCAAGTAGATTTACAGCAGATTATACACACCATAAAACATATTTTATTTGTTTACATGCATTATAATTTGTTGTTTTTTTACCTATTTAATTTATGGCTAAACAACATGACATGAATGTTAAACTTCTTAATGACAGCCGGTACTTTTTATTACATTAAATAACTAAACAATAAAACATTCAAAGATAACATATATACATGGTTTTAAAAAAACATTTATAAATAAATTTATAAATAAAACTTTGTAACATGGACATATATTAATGTTACTGTTTTATATCCCAAGGCACACAGTCTGCATGTATTATAGACATTTGAGTTCTAATGACAAACCAATATAGATTAAACATTTCTGGTGGCAATCTAACATTTTACAGTATAAGATGTCAAAGCTTTGCTGCCCTTTTGAAATGAAATTCATTATTGTATGTCAGCAGTGGTGTTGAATACATTCATTCTAACTAAATATTTGGTATTGGTTAATCCTCCAATTCCTGGATGTACTGCCAGAGTCCAATTCCCATGTCTGTGAAGTTTGTTAACAATAATTAGGAAATTATTTAGAAAAATGAGGCTACACTCTCATTTGTTGAATTTACAAACATTGTCACTGTTGTACATCAAGGTAAATTATCTACTACTAAAATGAGAACAAACAAAATTACATCCAGATATAACTATTGGATAAAAGTAAGTGATAGTAAGTACTGACTCCTGTTCTATTACCAGTAGCTTTTTATGTAATGGAATTTATTAATGTATAAAGGTTAATATAGACATCCCATGTCAATATTTAATTGTGTTGCTTCACTATGTTAAAAATTAATAAAAATATTTAAAAAGAATAAAATTTAAAAATTCTGGTACCAGTTAATTGCACCATATTCTAACTACTAAACATATAGTAATAAAAGACTAAAAACAATACCCACTGTGTCGTCACCTCTGACAAAGCAGACACCTGGCAACATGCTTTTCCCATGAAATTATTTCAGCAATATGACTTTTCCTCAGAGCTGGCTCTTTCATAATTTCTGTTACATCATTGGGAATAACCATTTCATTGTTACAGCTTTTTGCACTACTAAAATTAAATACAATTTATATTATTCTATCCTAACAACTATATCATCTCTGTCTTAAGATCTTCTACATTAGTCCTGAATACTGTTGTTAAACTTTGAACCTGATCAGAAAATATGCTGCCATGTTCCAAGTGACCTCTCCTCACACCTACAACACTCGGATAACCCCACAAAATATCTTCCTTAATATTTGCAGATTGTAAAAATATTTGTGGAGATACTTCCAGGCAAAAATTCTAAATGTCCTAGATTTGGTTGTATACTGCATTAATTGACAGACTGCTTCATCCAATTAATTCTTTATTGGAGTACCCCAGTCTTGTTTAATGTTAATCACTAGTGTCTTACTGAGGCGGCCATGGTGGTGCAGCGGTTAGTGTTGCCACCTCACAGCAAGAGGTTCTCCGGTTCGATCCTCGGCTGGGTTGCCTTCTGTGCGGAGTCTGCATGTCCTCCCTGTGGTCGCGTGGGTTTCCTCCGGGTGCTCTGGTTTCCTCCCACATCCCAAAGGCATGCAGTAGGTGGATTGGACACTCTAAATTGGCCCTAGGTGTGAGTGCGAGCATGTGTGTGTGCCTTCTGTGGAAGGTTGGGCGCTGGGCTGGCAGCTCGACACTGTAAAACTCCACTGCCAATCATGAGCGGACAGGTGATCTGCTGTGGCAACCCCTAAATGGGAAAAGCCAAAAGAAGAAGGAGAAGAAGAAGACTAGTGGCTTATCTACAGGGTTGGAAGCTCTACGTGCCTGCTAACTAACCTTTTACGTATAGGACTTCAGTCCTTGCTTCTGTTACTAAACGTACCTACCACATAAAAGGATGCAGCACCCAATAAATCTGTTAAGCTCATTTGCTTCTCTATCACAATCTGTCATTCATACTCAGATATTGCACATTCTGGTAGATTGAATTATGGGTAAGCCTGCATCGAAATGCTCCATGTTGAACCAGGTTTTAATCACCCCCACCCAAATACTCTCTTCTTTCTATTTTTTCAATTTTTTAACCTTACCTTTTTCGCATGCCCACTTCACTGTCACCAGTATTTAATGATAGACGGTATTGACATCAACATCAGTCCCCTTTTTATCAGTTTTACTTGGTGTCAGTCTGTCACATTAACAGTAAACATCACCTAGAGCCAATGTTCTCACACTGCCGAGGGCTAGCCCTAGTAATAGTAAAACTGACCAGTTATTCAGATACAACCTTGCTGAAAAGTTAATACAATGATATGTTTTTAATGTCAGCTCATGAGCTAAAAAAAGAAAACTTCTTTAGAAAAGTGTACAGATACTAGAAGCCCAGTTTTTTATCAGCACTGAACATATCTAAATGGACAGAAGAAAAGCTCGTTGTATGTACTTTGTGTGTAGCAAAACAGAGCAAGAAAACAGGTGCTAGACCATTTATTCAAGGTATGCTAACTTGGGTCTGTACACAGCCACTGTATATTTTGTTTTCTGAAAAAGACTTCTTGTTATATACTAGTTTTGTCAAATAGTTTTTTGGACAAGGAGTTCTTGGTGAAGGCAGAGACAGTCCTGTCTATCCTGTCCTTTACACCACAGATGTTTGAATCTCTTCAGTGTATGCTGTCTCATGGATTTCTATTTTATAGTTTGAGCAACTTATAAATAAATGTGAAAAAAAGAAACCAGAGGTTGCCTTCTGCAAATATCTAGAAAAGTTGTATGCCTTGTCTTTTTAACTTGTACCTTAAGAAAACTGGTTAACTACAGCACTGCCTTTGCGTCATTTTTCTTAATTAAGAAGACTTGAAAATCTTCCGTCTGGTTACATGATTTGCTCAGAATTGCAACGTGTAAAAGCAGGAGTTAGGAAATCAGGTGCAGAACTACAGCGTGCCAAGCGATACAGAAATTACAACACATTTAACATTATGACCTGCCACAGATAAAATCATTACAATATAGTGAATGCTATGAGCTGCTGATTTCTTATAGCAAAGAGGCTTAAAGAAATGAGTCCTAATATATGCATTCAAATATATACTAAAAACAATCACCCTACCTAAACAATCAGTTAGCACCAATTAATTTATTAAAAGCTGATAAGTCAAAACATAAATAAGCATTTAAAAACACGTCCCCACATATCAAATACAAAAAACAACACATCATTTTTTTATATACAAATACAATAAATATTCTAAGTAAATAAATCCATACTATATTACATAAATATAATAATGTTATTTGCTGGAAATAGACACAAGATCATTTAACCCTGGTGGCAGGTACACTTTAAAAATACCTGCCACCAGGTTTCTTTCTCCTCAAGGAACAACTTCCAAGGCCCCTTTCTATCCCCACATTTGACCTGTTGTAACACCACAAATTTAAAGGAGTGGTCAGGAAAACCTGAATATGCCTGAATAAAGCATTTTTTTCTTCACTCTGATGTATGTCATACCCATGTTCGTAAATACGTTGTGCCAACTTACGTTGTGTCTTACCTATATAAAAGGCAGGACACTTACTACAGACAGCAGCATATACTACTGCATGGGTATAACAACTACATTTTCCCTTAATACAAATCTTCTTACCATTTAAAACAAGACTAGAAGTTGGTAAAATATACTTGCATTGGTGGCACATACCACAAGGTGCCATCCTACCATCACCACCCAAATTAGGTTCATGCTCCATCTAACAAAATTGCCTAACGTCATCCAGTATGTGATACATAATTTCAGTGTGTGTATGGTTAAATTTCTACCCCACATTGTATTTTTTACATGATCATTGCACAGCACTGCATAAATATTTTTTTTATTTTTATTTGTTATTTTTTATTTTTATTTTTTATTATACTGCCTCTATTTGTTGAACAAATGTTTCGGAGCTTTTCTCCCCTGGCTTCCTCTGTAAATGGACCTGGTCCAGTCGGAATTTCCCGGTTAACAAATGTAAAATAAATAAATAAATAGAGTAAACAGAAGATGCATTTGTTTGTCTGTCTGTCTGTCTGTCCGTGTGTCTGTTTCTTTGTTTGTTTGTATGTTAATTGACAAGTAGATAGTATAAAATTGGTTTCAGCCATTACCTGGCCCAGAGGCAGAACACTGTTTAGTCAAATACTAAACTAAATTATAGCTGCACATTAATTACACAGCATACAACAGGCAAACAATTGTTATAACAAAGTTGTGAAACAGTGCCTGCACATTAATTACACAACATACAACAGGCAAACAATTGTTATAACAAAGTTGTGAAACAGTGCTTCAGACTTGGGTTAATGTGTATTTAGATGATTAGTCAAACAGCTATAGTGACTGCTATAGTCTAAAAGTACACTTTATTGACATTCAGAAATCACAGAAGTGCAAAAACTGAACAAAATTCAGTGTCTCCGGACTCAATGTGCAGACAACATACAGACTATTTTCATAGACATTTACACTCCTGCAGTGCATACCCATATCTGACACTTAAGGCTGGTCTTCTGGATTCCTATGCCATAAATCATTCTTCATTGGTAAGAGAGCAACCTTTCAATACCTTCTCATAAATTTGTGATAAAATGGCAACTTTAGCACTTTGTTGTCTAATCTAATCAATATTTACTGGTGCAACATCCAAGGAGTTTAATATCCCTACCTAAGCAGGTAAATGCAGGTTTATATACTTTGCTTGAATAGGCAAGTCTACTGAGTGCGTCAGCATTAATTTGACACATTCCTGGTCTGTAAACAGTTCTGTAGTCATGTGCTTTCAGCATCACTGCCCACCAATACACCCTTTTTTGTTAGACAGGTTTTCTTTCTGTGAACAGAATAATTACTTAATGAATTGTAATCTGTGGTGATGGTAAAGACAGAACCATACAAATATTTATTATTTATTTATTTACATTTGTTAACCGTGTGGTGTCCGACTGGGTTGGAAACCTGTTTTCAGTGGAGACCCGGAGAGAAAAGCTCCAGTACAGAACAATTTAGTTAATGTACACATATTTAGCAGCAAATGTAACAAAAATGCATGTTCTGAGTTTACGTAAGGAATACAAGGTCATACCAGAGGTTTACATACTGTAGCATGCAAAATAAGTGTGGTAAAATATTAGTTAAAAAATGAATACAATATTGACAATCCAGAATCAGAAATTAGAAGCTGTACAATAGTATATCCTGTCCCACAAGAAAATTAGAGAGGCAGTATGCAAGTCATGCAAGATCTGGGAAGTAATAGGAAAGCTCATGCCAGGGAGGGGCAAAATAATAGTGAGAGACTAGCCAGGGGTAATAAAAGGGCAAAGCCAGTTAGTATGTCAGGGGTAATACAGGAGCAAAGCCAGTTAGTATGTCCAGAGGTAATACAGAGGCAAAGCCAGTTAGTATGTCCAGGGGTAATACATGGGGCAAAGCCAGTTAGTATGTCCAGGGGTAATACAGGGGCAAAGCCAGTTAGTATGTCCAGAGGTAATACAGAGGCAAAGCCAGTTAGTATGTCCAGAGGTAATACAGAGGCAAAGCCAGTTAGTATGTCCAGGGGTAATACAGGGGCAAAGCCAGTTAGTATGACCAGAGGTAATACAGAGGCAAAGCAAGTTAGTATGTCCAGGGGTAATACAGGGGCAAAGCCAGTTAGTATGTCCAGGGGTAATACATGGGGCAAAGCCAGTTAGTATGTCCAGGGGTAATACAGGGGCAAAGCCAGTTAGTATGTCCAGGGGTAATAAAGGGGCAAAGCCAGTTAGTATGTCCAGGGGTAATACATGGGGCAAAGCCAGTTAGTATGTCCAGGGGTAATACATGGGCAAAGCCAGTTAGTATTTAGATGATCTTTCAGAGTAGCTTTAAATGTGGACAGGTTGGAATTTTTTTTGGATGTGCTGCGGTAGATTATTCCATTCCTTGGCTATTTTATAGGAGTAGAGGGAATTGCCATGATAGTTGTGAGGCTGGGTAACTTTTAGCATTGGTATGTTGGATGGCCTAAGGGGTCTGCAGTTAGATCTAGGTTGAACTAGGTTTGAAAGAGATCGGCAGCCTGTGGGGTTGTATATAACTTTATAGGTAAAAGAAAGTTGATTTAGTGCTAATAGGTTGTGAAGTTCCAGCCAGTTCAGTTGTCGTTGTTGGGGAGCTGTGCAGTGGTGGGTTTTATGCGGTTGATTGGTGGCAAACTTAGCTATTTTGTTGTAGCAGGACTCTAGTTTATTGAGGTTAGTTTTGGATAGGTTGGTAAAGATCTGAGAGCAGTAGAGGAGGGTGGACAGCAAGTGTGATCTTGCAGTGGCAGTTCTGACTTTCTCTGTAAGGTAGGGTTTAACTCTGTAGGGAGCACCAAGTTTGGAGTGGACTTTTTTGATTGTGAGACAGATGCGTTTATCAAATTTTAGTGTATCGTCTATGGTAACTCCAAATAGCTTGGTCTGATTGGTGGGTTCGATGATTGTGCCATCAGAGGAATTTATGAAAAGGGGTGGTGTCCCAGGTTTGGACAATCTGTTAGAGAATATCATGAGCTTGGTTTTGTTTGGGTTGAGGATGAGTTGATGGCTGGTGAGATAATTTTCAACGTCCTGGAAGGAGGTTTGCATTTTGTATTGGAGTTCTTAAGATAAGCGAGGAATTACCAGCATATTGGATGATGGTGGCATGTTGGGTGGCAGCATTAAGGTTATTGGTAAATATGGTAAAGAGGAAGGGCCCAAGTATGGAGCCTTGGGGTACCCCCATGGTGACTGGTAATAGTGGAGAGAGATTGTTTGCCCATTTAGTGGTCTGTTGATGGCTAGATAGGTAACTGTGGAATCATGTTAAGGGTAAGGCATTGAGATTATAAGTGGCAAGTTTGTTGAGTAGCTGCTGGTGTGATACTGTGTCCAAAGCTTTTGACATGTCTAGGAAGATAGCTGATACTAGTTGACCTTCATTTTTGAGGTAGCAAATAGTAACAGTGAAGGTTATGAGAGCTGTGTTTGTGCTATTTTTAGGTCTGAATCTGTGCTGAGAGCTGGACAGAAAGTTATTAGTGGTGAAGTGATTCATGAGTTGCTGGCAAATGCATTTCTCTAGGATTTTGGCTACGGGAGAAAGGATGGCAAAGGGTCGGTAGTTAGTAATCTCTCTACGTTGGCCGCCCTGATGTTGTGGTATGATATGGTAAATCTTCCATAGGTTGGGTACGTGCTGTTCTGAGATAGAGAGCAATTTAGTGGTATGGATAGAGGGTAGGCAATGGATGGAGCAGCTAGTTTTAGGTAGTCATTTAGAAACTGGTCTACAGCGAGACAGATGTGTTTTAGTTTATATAAAAGTTTTTTTTTATGTAGGGAGTTTGAATGGGTTTAAAGGAGAAAGAGCTGGTTACATCAGAGGATGGGGAGGGGACAGTGAGTGGTAGGTTTATATTGGTATTTAAGAGTGAGGTGATAGAGTTAATGAAGTGAGAGTTGAACTGAGAGGCTAAGGGCTCAGTGGTATTACTAGTGGGGGGCTGGGGTGGAGATTTTACCAGGGTTAAGGAGGTGGCTAATGTTTTGCCAGAACTTTTGTGGGTTGTGCTGGTATTTTTTTTGACAGGTGAGAAAGTAGTTTTTTTTGTCACTGATGACTCTTTTTTTAGTTTGGTTTTTACATTGTTGATAAAGGGTGAGATCATTTTTGTTTTTGGTTGAATGGTAAAGTGACCAGGCCCTATCCCTTTGTTTCATTGGAAGTTTAGTTTCATTAGATAGCCATGGGAGCTGTTTGGATTTTTGGCAAATTTTTCTGGAGGGGGCAAGGTTATCTAATATTTGAAAGAATTTTCTATTGAAGTATTCTACAGCAAGGTCTAGTTGCAAGTGTTTTGATGGGGACCAATCACAGCGTTACAGTAGTAAGTTGAAGGTGTCAGGGGAGAAATTATTTTTGGAGTGGGTGTATTTGTATGGGATACAGGTTTGGATTTGTATTCTTTTCCTAACTAGAAATGTAGGGCCATGGTTACTTAGTATGACTTGTAGACAGCCTGCCTGGTACCCCAGGTTTGGCCTGTTGTTTAAGATCTAGTCAAGTAGAGATTTTTTTGTTTGAGTGTTTGTCTGTGGGGGTGGGATGGTGTATGGTTTGGGTTAAGCTGTATAAGTTTATGAAGTTGGTAGGGGAGTTGGCAGAGCAGGAGAGCCAGTCAAGGTTGAAATCACCTAGGAGGATGGTTTCTTGGCTTAGGGAATTGGATGACCATGACAGGAGGGATTCTGTGCTATGAAGGTTGTTACCTGGTGGTAGGTAGATGGCAGTGATATTAATGGCTTTGTGAGGATTTACATGTAGGCGAGTTACAAGGATTTTTACTGTGGGTATGTCTGCGGGAGAGCAATTTAGTTTTTCAAGTTTATCAGTTTTTTTGATTCCAGAGATTACTAGAATTCTTTCTTGCCCAAATCCTAATGCATTTTTTCCATGGAAGACATCATTATATAAGACATAAAAGAAGTTTCTTGTCACAGCAAAACATGTGAAAACTTTTCTTCCATGTCATTCAGTATAGAATCAGAGATGTCAGTTGAGTAATGAACAGGCAAACCAGTGTAAGACTGAAAAGTTCACCTTCTGAAATGTTATTTCCAAGTTTTTTCCTCGTATCCATAGAAAATCTTTGCAAAACTAATAGTGTAAAGAGTTTAACAAAGTTGCCAGGTTTGATAAGAATTTTTTGTAATAAGGTAAGTCCATAATATGCTTTCAGCTAAGTGACAGTTGTAGGACATTTAGCCCCCTGACGATTCTTACATTATTAGGACTTAATCTCTATACCTGTACAGTATGTCCTAAGTATTGTACTTCTGTTAAAAAATATTTCTCATCAAACACAAATTGAAATAATCCAATCTTGCTTTCATTTTTGGCAGCGTTCCTCTGATGTGGCCACAATAAGTAAGGTATCATCCAGATGACTGGCAATATGTGAAACTCCTGGAAACATACTTTCTGTAGTTCTTTTAAAAACATCTGGTGCAGACAACACTTCAGATAGTAGGTAGCTATATGCAGTCTTCTCAGCATTTCTTAGGTTGACATCCAACACCATTTATTAATTAGCATAGCCCATATTTATGACTGTGGTCAGTTTTAACAAACCAATTTCTACTTTAAATGCAGCATAATGTCTTATAAGCATTTTTTTCTAAAGTCTTATTTTCAGAATTTGTGGGCTTCATTTCTACTCAGTTTAAGTACATTTTGCTCACTCAGCTTCTTTCCAGCCAACTTGGTTCAGTATCTTTAACTTCTATCAAAGCTAAGGTTTCCTCTTGTTCTATACAAGTAAGTTTCACATCACCACATCCCTGTATCTTATAGGTTTTTCAATATGGTATGAGTTGGTTGTGAATGCACTTCTCTGACTTTCAGGTCACTTAGTACAGAGATGCTGCTCTAAGCATCAGTCTCAGAGATCATAGGATTTTCATCTAGTTTTATTTCTGCTTATTTAAACTTTGCACACTATGGATCTGATCTACTTTCCCCACGGATTATTTTCAAACAGGATGCCTTAGGCTTCTCCAGTGTTGCAGAGGGATAAAGCCTTTATACGGTCTAGGTTATCTGAGTCTGATCACTGGCTAAAGTGCTTGAAGAAACAGACAGGGAAGGATATGTATGTCCATCCTGGGAGGGAATGGTTAGTGGCTTTGGCCAGTCATTGCCACAGCTTCAGACAGAGAGATGTCATGATTGAGTGCAGGGAGAATTTTAGGCAGTGGGTTATCCTAGGCTGAGCTATGAATGGGCCTTTGCCTAAATTTGTGAAATAACACACATGAATAGATCAAAGGGTAAAGGTTCTGTACAAGGCTATACCTCATTAGTGAGGGGAGTTAGGGCATACATAATACAGGGGAGTTAGGGCATACATAATACAGGTGAGTTAGGGCATACATAATACAGGGGAGTTAGGGCATACATAATACAGGTGAGTTAGGGCATACATAATACAGGTGAGTTAGGGCATACATAATAGAGGGGAGTTAGGGCATACATACTACAGGGGAGTTAGGGCATACATACTACAGGGGAGTTAGGGCATACATAATACAGGGGAGTTAGGGCATACATACTACAGGGGAGTTAGGGCATATATAATACAGGTGAGTTAGGGCATACATACTACAGGGGAGTTAGGGCATACATAATACAGGGGAGTTAGGGCATACATAATAGAGGGGAGTTAGGGCATACATACTACAGGGGAGTTAGGGCATATATAATACAGGTGAGTTAGGGCATACATACTACAGGGGAGTTAGGGCATACATACTACAGGGGAGTTAGGGCATACATAATACAAGGGAGTTAGGGCATACATACTACAGGGGAGTTAGGGCATATATAATACAGGTGAGTTAGGGCATACATACTACAGGGGAGTTAGGGCATACATAATAGAGGGGAGTTAGGGCATACATAATACAGGGGAGTTAGGGCATACATAATAGAGGGGAGTTAGGGCATACATACTACAGGGGAGTTAGGGCATACATACTACAGGGGAGTTAGGGCATACATAATACAGGGGAGTTAGGGCATACATAATAGAGGGGAGTTAGGGCATACATACTACAGGGGAGTTAGGGCATACATACTGCAGGGGAGTTAGGGCATACATAATAGAGGGGAGTTAGGGCATACATAATACAGGGGAGTTAGGGCATACATAATACAAGGGAGTTAGGGCATACATACTACAGGCGAGTTAGGGCATACATAATACAGGGGAGTTAGGGCGTACATAATACAGGGGAGTTAGGGCATACATACTACAGGGGAGTTAGGGCGTACATAATACAGGGGAGTTAGGGCATACATACTACAGGCGAGTTAGGGCATACATAATACAGGGGAGTTAGGGCATACATAATAGAGGGGAGTTAGGGCATACATACTACAGGGGAGTTAGGGCATACATAATACAGGGGAGTTAGGGCATACATACTACAGGGGAGTTAGGGCATACATACTGCAGGGGAGTTAGGGCATACATACTGCAGGCGAGTTAGGGCATACATACTACAGGGGAGTTAGGGCATACATACTACAGGCGAGTTAGGGCATACATAATACAGGGGAGTTAGGGCATACATAATACAGGGGAGTTAGGGCATACATAATACAGGGGAGTTAGGGCATACATAATACAGGGGAGTTAGGGCATACATAATACAGGGGAGTTAGGGCATACATACTACAGGGGAGTTAGGGCATACATACTACAGGGGAGTTAGGGCATACATACTGCAGGGGAGTTAGGGCATACATAATACAGGGGAGTTAGGGCATACATACTACAGGGGAGTTAGGGCATACATACTACAGGAGTTAGGGCATACATAATAGAGGGAGTTAGGGCATACATAATACAGGGAGTTAGGGCATACATAATACAGGAGTTAGGGCATACATACTACAGGGGAGTTAGGGCATACATAATAGAGGGGAGTTAGGGCATACATAATAGAGGGGAGTTAGGGCATACATAATACAGGGGAGTTAGGGCATACATACTACAGGGGAGTTAGGGCATACATAATATAGGGGAGTTAGGGCATACATACTACAGGGGAGTTAGGGCATACATAATACAGGGGAGTTAGGGCATACATACTACAGGGGAGTTAGGGCATACATAATATAGGGGAGTTGGGGCATATATAATACAGGGGAGTTAGAGCATACATAATACAGGGGAGTTAGGGCATACATAATACAGGGGAGTTAGGGCATACATACTACAGGGGAGTTAGGGCATACATAATATAGGGGAGTTGGGGCATATATAATACAGGGGAGTTAGGGCATACATACTACAGGGGAGTTAGGGCATACATAATATAGGGGAGTTGGGGCATATATAATACAGGGGAGTTAGGGCATACATAATACAGGGGAGTTAGGGCATACATAATACAGGTGAGTTAGGGCATACATACTACAGGGGAGTTAGGGCATACATAATACAGGGGAGTTAGGGCATACATACTACAGGGGAGTTAGGGCATACATAATACAGGCGAGTTAGGGCATACATAATACAGGGGAGTTAGGGCATACATAATACAGGCGAGTTAGGGCATACATACTACAGGGGAGTTAGGGCATACATAATACAGGGGGGTTAGGGCATGCATAATAGAGGGGAGTTAGGGCATACATAATACAGGGGAGTTAGGGCGTACATAATGTCCTTATTTGTCAGGATGCCAGTGAGGATGCAAACTACTTGATGTCTGTTAAGATAACAACCTATGGATAGCTTCTGCTGGAGAAGCTCTGTTGTAACCCAACCAGTGGACAAATCAATGGGCTTGAGTCCATGTAGGTGACGGCAAGGCCGAAGGGGAAAAAGATACACAGAAAAATATTGTAACTATAAGTACTAAACTTCCCTTAAACTCTTTTGTAGTAAATGGAGTGTGGTGATTATGCACCAAAATTCAGAAAAAGACAAATCAGTTAAGTGTTAAAGTGGCGCAAGACCTGACCTTAACAATTGTTAAGCACCCTCTGCTTAAGTTATTAAGGTTGGATCCTATGCTAGACAGTTAAATCTGCCAGTACTAACTAGTAAATGACAGAAGTAGCTCTGCTGTCTGAAGGGATAACATGTCCCTTCCTCTTACAAACTTAGAAAGTAGCTAGAAAAGCAGGATACTATCGCAGGATTTTCAGGATGCAATTGCAGGATTTTCAGGATGCGATTGCAGGATTTTTTTTTTTCTAAGCTACAAACTCTGAAACTCAAATGTATTTCCCTATTCAGTGACTTCAGTCCTCTGTGATTTGTCAACCATAGATTTTATGAGGGGCAGACCAAGCAAGTAAGTCACAAGTCTGGACATTCAGTGAAAATCTGGACTATTGAGGGTCATCAAAGGTGAGTGTAAATTTAATGGAAGTGTTGCACTGCCTTTCTGACAGCACCCGCCCCAAAGTGCTTTATGGCTTTGAAAGCCATCAAAACACTTAGTGTTTTTTCTCTCTTTTTTGTAACTAGTAGTACGTGGAGAAAATAAAGCTCTGTGCACTACAAAGAATTGTGATCAGGTTGCCAATCATAACTCCTTATTATGTATTCTTGACATAGATGCCAAGAAATTCACCTCTCTGCGTTTGCTGTAGTGGTGAATTTCTTGACTTCTATGTCTCAAATACATAAGCAGGTTGTGATCAGTGAACCAATCACAATCCTCTATAATAAATGTATTTTTAAAATAATTTTCTTACTGCACCCATCCCATCCCATTGAAGGATGAAACCTTGACTATGGCTTCATTAACCCGAGTACAAGTAGTTGCATGGATGCTGGAGAGACCGAAACTAAAGGACAAAACTGAGCAATTGATTCCACATTTCCCATCTTGGGGGAGGGGGACAGCATTCATCTCACTGCATTTGTAGTAGGTGATGGCCTGCAGAAGGAGACCAGCAGGCCAGCACTACACTGGCATGTGCTGTGCAGAGAATCACATGAGGCGGCATCTGCTGCTGCACCAGACAGTCACATGTGGTAGCATGTGCTGCTGCACAAAACACATGTGAAGGCATGTGTTCCTGCACCAGGGAGCCACGTGTGATCACATGTGCTGCTGCACCAGACAGTCATATATGGTGACATGTGCTGCTACACCAGTGAGTCACATGTGGTGACGTACTGCTGCACCAGAGATTGACATATGGCAACATGTGCTGCCATACCAGTGAGTCACATGTGGTGACATGTGCTGCTATACCAGTGAGTCACATGTGGTGACATGCTGCTATACCAGAGAGTCACATGTGGTGACATGCTGCTACACCAGAGAGTCACATGTGGTGACATGCTGCTACACCAGAGAGTCACATGTGGTGACATGCTGCTATACCAGTGAGTCACATGTGGTGACATGTGCTGCTATACCAGTGAGTCACATGTGGTGACATGCTGCTACACCAGAGAGTCACATGTGGTGACATGCTGCTACACCAGAGAGTCACATGTGGTGACATGCTGCTATACCAGAGAGTCACATGTGGTGACATGCTGCTACACCAGAGAGTCACATGTGGTGACATGCGCTGCTACACCAGAGAGTCACATGTGGTGACATGCGATGCTGCACCAGAGAGTCACATGTGGTGACGTGTTACTGCATCAGTGGGTCACATGTGATGACATGTGCTGATGCACCAGTCACATGTGGTGGCATATGCTGCTGCACCAGCAGGTACATGTGAAGGCATGTGCTTCTGCACCATATACATAAATGTTATAGTACAGCATACCTGACTCAGAACGGTAGTGATTGCCGAGCCTGCAAACTGCCCTTAAGGATGGGAGTTAAAGAAATCCACATGATCAGCAGACATGCCCACTGCCTAAGCCCTGATTTTCACCTCTAGTGGGAAAATTGGGCTGATATGGTTCTTTGGATACAGAATGAATGGGAGTAAAGGCTCTCAATCCATCCAGGGATGCATGGCTGTCACTGAGAGGGGGGTACAAATGAGCCAATAGTGTGCAAATAGGAGAGCCATTGGGCAAATAACATGGATGGGGGCAGAGATACTGGAGGGAGGGGGAAATATTTTACTTATTTCAACAAGCTTTGAATATATGCCCAGTTCTGGCACAAGGTTTTATCAGCTTGCATTAGCCTTGCTGTCGTTATTATATCTGCTTACCCTCTCTTTACAGGTTTATTCTTGTGCTCCATTTCATGTCACACAGCAGTCTTCCTTACTTGTAAGTTTTGTATATTTTTCTTTTGCATTCACTGCTAGAGAACTTTAAGGTAGTTTCAAAAGTTAAGACTTCAATCAACACTTTCATGCTAGCTTCCTTAACTCAGCCATAATGTCAATTCAGAAAAATAAAGTCAGACTTGTGTCTCTGAAATAGTTCTGTAGCTTTAAGAATTAAATTATTTTTCCATTGCCCCAACAATAGTTTTCTCAGGAATCAAGATACCTACAAACATTTATAAGGATTTCTGTGTTTTCATTTTCAGTCTCATAGGCAACATTTTCACTGTTCCTCAATATTCATTCTTCCACGTCTGAATTTTCACATCATCTGTAGTCAGATATTATATAACTCTTATTTTAAGGTTAGTGCCTGCTTTGGTTTTTAAAATTCTTTTCAGTTTGTAGTTTGAAAGCTCAATTAAGGGTGGTTGTGCTTTTAAAGTATTCGTAACATACAGAATGAGATTTAAACAACAAAGCATGCACTAGCCCTGTAACAGCAGGATTTCACCATACCTTTCTACTACCTTTTTCAGACATTGTAAACTCTATAAAAGCAGGTGGCTGCAACAAATTACTTACAAATTAATCAGGAATTGTTTTTACTCACAGATAGAATGGGTTATTGCAATTTGCAGGTATGGCTCTAGATAACTGACTCTGGAAGAATGATTTTACTAGTTTTAACAAATGTTTTATTTTGAATACCAATATATTCATTTAACACATGGTCTCTGGAAATCGGGTGTACATATTTTGTATATTCCACCATCTTCATTTTTCAGCACTTTCAACTGGATTTTAAATGTTGTTATAAGTATATTTTAACTCCTACTTGCAGTGCCGGCTGGTGACTTCAAATTAAAGGAGGGCTGCAGGAGACAGCTGAATGGGTGGGGCTAATGTGAAGGGGTGTGGTCAACTAGAAGGGTGGAGCTATGTTCAAAACCACAACAACTGGAACTTTAATTAAATATGCTGCCCTGGGTACCAAACCATCATTACGAGAGTCCAATCAAGACAAAATGAAGTGTAGAAGAAAAAATATTTCAATGCATTGGCTACATGACAACTTAATATCCAGATGGAAACAGGTTGTGAGGCATGAAAAAATGTACTTTTTAAATACATTACTGGAATGCCAGTCAAAATCAAGTATAAAAAAAACAAGCAGCACTCAACTCAAACCACTTCTCCTTGCACTGCAGTTCTAATTATAATTTATATTCAGCTTTATTAAAGTACCAAGTAACATACTGAAAGTAGCAATCTCTGTGATACCCCCACTTGTAAAAATGTTTCTTATCCAAAAAAGACCTGCTGCCTGACAACAACTATCTACTTGTTTTATGGGGAAAACATGATCAATGTAAAAAATGAATAGTACACAAGAAACAAGTGTAAGATAAATTGCTTAAAGGATTCCTGCACAAGTTATGGACCACACATGATAGATTGGCATTCTGTTTAGTTTACGGGTAAAGCCTGCAAAGATGACTGCAAGTCTCCAACAAAAGATGACTGCAAGTCTCCAACAAATGTAATGAGCTTCTGAAAATACTGTAATCCTGTCCTTTATTACAAATACTCTCATATGCATTTCAATATCCAAGACTTATACATTATCTAGTTATGTAAATATTCTCTGCATGGCAACAACGAAAAGGCTTTCAATGCTTGTAATTCTTTAACAGTATGCTTATTAAAGCTTACTTGCATCTTACAATCTCCGACAAGCTTACCTGATGGTCATTAAATCATTGCTACTTAAACAGAGCAACAGGGCACTGTGACAGCATGCATTTCCTGAATAATAAGAAGCATAAATCAACAGTATAAAAATATGACAGAAAACCAGAACATTCTGCAAAATCAAGGACAGATGAAAAGCTACGGTTGTACTTGTGGTCTACCTTGGATGGGGGAACACTCTGCACACTTACACTGCATAACTGCTCCTTGCCTTGCTTGGACACATCCAGAGCCACTACAGTGGGGCGCAACAAGTATGTCACAATTTGAAATGTCTCTAGCTGACGGTGATGGCTCTGACACTCATACCTCTCAACTTCAGAGCAAGAAATCTGAACAAAGCCATACATAGAACTAGAAGTGGGACACAGACCCAAAAATAAGGACAATTTTTAAATATTGCTCTTATTAACTTAGATAATAGAACAGTAGTAGGTCTTGCATTAGTACAAATTTTCTGAAGGATATGAAATCTGAAACTCAAATGTCTGCCATTATTTGCTAACTTCAATCTTTAATGACTTGCCACTAATTTGCCAGAAAACCACAATTTTATGAAAAACAGACCAAAAATGTGATGCAAAAATATAAAGTTGCCACACAATACAGCTGGGAACCTGTCAAAAAAGGGACACCTTTTTAATATTAACACTGTTAACTTGAGCAGCTAACAAAATAAGAGCATCTACATGCATTTCTGAAATAAAAGTAATCTATAACTCTGATCATTACAGTTATATATAATTGTAAACCCTCCACATTTTCTTCCAAAATTGCCATTTTGAGGAGGGATTATTAGGGGAGAGCAACATTTTGAGCCAAAATTGGGGATAATTGAAAGGTTTTGATATTCCTAATTCTACAAAGCAATTTGCACGTACCTCTCAACCTCTTAATGCAGGAAATCTGGACAAGGCCAAATATATTGGGGGAATAAACAAACACTACTAAAGATTGCTCTTGTATAAACTTAAGATAGTTGATAGAATAACAGGTCTTGCATTAGCATGCATTTTTCTGAAGGTTATGACGTCTGAAACTCAATGTTTGTCATTTAGTGACTTCATTCCTAAATGATTTGCTAGAAAACCACAAATTTTATGAGGAACAAACCAAAAATAAGAAGCAAATATCTATTCATTCTGCAAAAATATGGACAACTGAGAGGTATAGTTCAACCGGCGCTGTCTGAGTTTGCTACCCTTCCCCCCCTCACAAAATCATGGTTGAATGGAGCCTCCCCCCTGCAGCCATTCCAATGTCCCATTCCTTGGTTATTTTGCCCCATTTACCATAAACACTGTAATGTGCATACTGCTTTACTTCTGCGATGATTTAGATTTAATTTGAAAGTTTTATTTTGCATTTTACAGCACAAACCCTAATAGATATTTGTTAAACAAAGCAATGCAGTCTCACAATGAAAATAGACAGCATTAAAACTTCTCTGCCCTTGAAACTCACATGCATTGAAACAGCATTGAAACCCACATTCAAAGAAAATATATTTTGCCATTGGCAGATAAAGATTAACTTTGGGCTGTTTTCAAAATCATAGGCCCCTTGAACATGAAACATACACATGCTCTTTGATACACCTTCCTGATTGTATTACATTATAGTCCTTGTACAATACAGTACAGTTGTTAGAGGGCATTTTAAATTTATTGTTTTGAACATTTTTCCAATAAACAATGAAACAAAATGCATGCACCAATGACAAAACTCCCCAATTCAGAACATTTCCATCATAAAAAGTCTACTCAACCTTCTATAGTCCACCAGTATCAGTAAATATGCACAATCTCTGAAGTAGTAAAATCCACATTAAAGAAATATGTAACTAATAAAGAGGTTGCTGCTAGCAAACAACTTTATATGTCATTGTTTCAGCTACAAATAAAGTGCCTGTTGCCCTTGAAGAATACACTGCCTATGTTGCATGCATTAAAAAAATGATAAGCTACTAATACCGCAATAGGGAATGGATGGCAAACTGATAACAGGTTCATAGTTACTAGGTATCTTTGCCAAAAAGGACTGCAGCATCCACCCCCTTTACAACACAGTACAGTATCAGCAATGCATCTACCTACTGTGGGAGTAGAACCCACAGCCTTCTGCATCAAAAGCAAGTATATTACCTGTTGTGCTATTAAAATTGCAAGCAAACTTAGCATAAGCAGCACTAAACTTTTGTTCCCCTGCAGCTCTCAGCTCCTTCTAAAATCTACTCGACACTCAGCTGTATCTCTGAACTTTGCAGCACAAGACATCTGGAAAAAGCCAAAATTTATTGGGGGGGGGGGACAAAAGGCCAAATACCAGGGACACATTTTAAACATTGCTTGTATAATGTTGGAAAGTTGCTAGAATAAAATACTGTGTTGCCACCATACATTTCACTGCCACGTCTTGAACCCAGGGGGACCCTATGCAAAATAGTCAGAGAAACATACCACTATGCCAAATCAGCTGAAACAGAGGAAGGCAAGCTTAAATGGCTACCATTTAGTGAATTCAGTTCTCACCACAGCTGTCAACCTCTTAGCAAAAAAACACCTGAAAAAATCCAATAATGTGGGAATACAGCTGCCAAACAAATTCAGTGATTTCAATTCTCATCATAGCTCTCAACCTCTTAGCAAAAAACATGTGGACAAAGCCAGTAATGGGGGGAATACAGCCCCCAAACAATCAGTGAATTCAGTTCTCACCATAGCTCTCAACCTTAGAACAAAATACCTGGACAAGGCCAATAATGGGGGAATGCAGTCTCCCAAAAATATGGGCAAATTTCAAATATCCATGTTATAAACTTAGACAATTGCTAGAATAAAAGGTTTTGTTTTACCATGTACTATCTGAAGAATATGAAGTCTGAAATTCAAATGCCTGTTATTTTTAAACATTTGTTAACCAGGAAACTAGTCTGAATTGGAACAAAACAGAGCCAATTTTCAGCAGAGCAGGGAGAAACACTCCAGACACATCTTTATAAGGGATGGGAGGACATGCAGACTCCACACAGAAGGCACCCCAGCCAAGAATCAAACCAGAGAACCTGTAGCTGTCAGGCAATAATGCTACCAGTGCACCACTGCACTACAAACCTTTGCAAGCAACAATAAAGATACAGAAACAATAGATTTTATGCGGAACAGAACAAATATGAGGCAAAAATCTGCAATTTTTTACAAATAGTGGTGGGTAGGGAATTCAGGTCCTTGCCACCTGCATCCAAGGTACAGGGTTCAAGCCTGAGTATCTCTACCCACCAATATATGTTAACAGGGGCATTTCACACACACGCACACACACACCAGTCCAACTTGAATCCCTGCAAGAGCTTAACCTCACTTTTCTCCTGATTGGTCCTGTCTGTGTATCAAGCAGTCTGGCGCTCCTCTGTTCTGTGTGGTTGTCTACCGCACAGATTCCTGGGCATCTGTGGGGCAGTCTGATAATTTTTTTTTTAATTTTATGTTTCATATTTTTTATTTCTTTTGTTTCTAGGTTGGAGGGCTGCAGTCCTGCAGTCCGATAGCACAAGCCGCCCCTGCCTACTTGTTAAATTTAACATTTTATTTACTCTGCTTTCTCCTCCTGAATACTCTGTTCTCTGAAAACACACTGCCTATCTGAAAACAGCATTCAAACTGGCATAGAGAAAGCACCCAATTCTTATACAACCAAAGACTATTTATTTGTTTATTTTACATTTGTTGTCCATTTACAGTGGAGGCCTGAGAAGAAAAGCTCCATTTTACATACAATGCAGTAACATACAAACAATACAGTGGTATACAAAGCAAATATAGAAGGATTAATAAGAATCTACAGTACTATGTGAATATACTTCTAGGACATTTTTACATAGTAGTTTAGTATTAACTATGGATACATTTCTTATAAATTCAGTAACTTTATAAAGCTGTAATGCTTTCAAAAGGTAGCATTAAAAACTAGAAACTCGATGAGAAGAGTAGTTTTTAGTATCTTTGTCTTTACCCAGGGGTGTTACAGGAGCAGAGCCATTTGTTAGAAAGATGGGTTATGAGGAGTTTTTTAAATTGAGTAGTGGAGGTATTGGATGTGAGGGTGGCTGGTAGAGAGTTCCAGAGTTTGGAGATGCAGTAGCTGCAGAGAGATTTCCCTGCTTCATTTTTGTAATTGGTGACCTGAAGAAGGATAAGGGTATTAGATCTCAGAATTCTTTTCGTGGTGTAAAAGGTTGTATAAGATGTTGGAGGGTTGGGACATTGTCTGGTTGGTGGTATAGTGTATGTGCTAGTAACAGTTGATTGAGTTGCAAAAGTTGAGGTAGTTCTAACCAGTTTATTTTTTAAGGGCTATACAGTGATGTGTTCTATATGTAGATTCAGTGGCAAATCTAGCTATTTGGTTGTAACAGGATTCTAGCCTGTTAAGATCAGATTTATGAAGGTTGGTTAGTAGATGCTGATTGACTCTATACCTTTCTCCAGGTATCCAGTCTTTAGCTCCACTCTCTAAAAACACACCGTCAATCTGAGAACTACATTTAAATTAGGGTGGAAAAAAAGAATCTTAATTTGACCCAAGGCTAGATGCTGATTGGCTATATGTCACAAGGTATTCAATCTTTCACAGTCTGGATTCCCTACTGTCCAGCAAGGGATCTCCATTCTAGCAACAAATTCTTACGACTCACAAATAAGTCAGATAATGTTGCAGGAGACTAGTTCTACTCATAATACATTGCTAAACTCTGTAATAGTGTTCCCACACAAATACAACTCCCTGACAAACTCAATAGTTTTAAACCACTGCTTAAACAACATAGGTAAGTCTAGGCTATCTGCCCAAGGGCATTTATAAGCCTTGCCAGAATGTGTTGGCTTTCACCACAAAGCATGCCTAGTTTCTTATGAGTTTTTTTGATGTTTACCTGGAGATGGTTATCAAATTTTAGCTGGTCATCAGTGAGAATTCCCAATAGTTTGGCAGTGGAGACTATTTCAAGAGGAGTGTTTTTGCTGGTAAGAGTTTTTGTCTAGGGTAATACTTTTAGAAGGAGAAAATAACATTAGTTTAGTTTTAGTAGCATTTAGTGCTAGATTGTTTTCTAGCATCCATTGTTCTGTGGAGAAGGCATCTTGGATTAATTTTATTAGTGCAGAAGTGGAGGTTGCAGAACAAATTGTCGAGTCATCCACGTATTGAATGAGGTTAGCATTAGGGATAGCATGGTAGTAGTCATCACTGAAAATATTAAATAGAAAGGGGCGTAGAATTGAGCCTTGGGGCACACCTGTGAGTGTTTTGGAATGGAGAAATAGCTTTTTTCCACTTAACTGCTTGTTGCTTATTTGATAGGTAACTGGTGAACCAGTTAGAGGAGTGGGATAGATTTAGTTTAGAGAGTTTAGTAAGAAGGCTATGAGAGATGGTATCAAAGGCCTAAGAGAGGTCTAGGAGGGTAGATACAATGCGACCAGAGTCACGGGCTAAGTTTACAGTTTCTAGGAAGAAGAGGGCTGTTGTGGTGCTATGGCCAGGACAGAATCCATGCTGGGTGGGAGTAAGAAGGTTATTTATAAGATAGGGTAGAAGTTGTAGGTGGATGCATTTTTAGAGGAGTTTTGAAATGGGATAAGACAGCGATGGGAGTTGGAGATATCATTATTGCCGCCTTTATGGAGTGGAATGATATAAGCTTTTTTCCAGAACTGGGGAACATGGCATTCAGAAATTGATTTTTTAGGATGCAGACAGGGAAGGCAATGGCTTCTGCAGCTATGTTTAGGAAGGAGGGTATTTCATCAGGAGCATTAGAGCAAGGTTTCAATTTTTGAAGAATTTTATGGTAAATATTGGGATAGGGTTCATGGAAAAGGGAGGAGGTAGGGAGCTAGAGGTACTGGAGAAGGGGATATGTGAAGGCTGTTGTGGGGAAGGTAGTTTATTAGCGAAGGATGATGTTAGTTCAGATATGGAATCAAAGATGAGTTGAATTGGGTAGCTAGATCAGAGTCAGAGGCATTTGGGTCAGGGTAGGGGTTTTCTTTTTTGCCTGGGTTTAGAAGGGAGGAAATTCCATCTCAGAGTTTTTTAGGGTTGTTGTGTTTGGTTTAGAGAGTGGAGAAATAGGCTTCACAGTCCAAGTTAAGTTTTTTGCTTTGTTGAGAAGTATTTTGTATTCATCAAGGGAAGTAACTTAGTTTTATGGTAGTGTTTCCAGTACTAATGTGCAGTTGGATTGGTTCAGTGATAATTTAATACTACCTTTGTCACCAAGGTAGTATAGGCAGAGAAACTGTCCTTGTGGAAGGAAATGTCCCCTACCCATAAGGGCTTGTAACTCACGAGGAGGCTAATCGTCCAAGTAGAGACTGAGGAGGCAGAGGATCAAAAGGAGGAAGGTTCTCGTCCTTTTCCATGCTGCACAGAATGGAGAACCAGTACTGCCTGGGCCAGAGCAGCGCTAGCAGGATCATCCTTGGTCAGCCCTCCCTGACTGGCACACCCTGGGTACAAGTGTGAGAGAAAAGGATACAACTAAACCTGTCCAGCATAAAAACAGAGGGTAACCATTTTCCAGACTCCTCTGCAAGAAACCCTTCAGTAAAATTAAAGCTCCACAGAGGCTGCTCCAAGCCAGAAGTACTTACTTCTGACACACCCCATTTGTGCATTCCTCGAGCATCCACTCATGAGATAACTGCTAGTTAAGTAAATTTGCCAACCAATTTTACGTACCTGGTAGAGACTGGGCCAAGAGGATGTTTGACCTCCTTTGCGTGCATGCATGGTCCTATAGGGAGTGCCTCCCCATTACTTGTGCCAGAATATGGTACTGTGTTCTCACCAGTTTGACCTCCTTTGTGTGTATGCATGGTACTGTGACACAAGGGAAAGGAGTGCCTCCCCGTTAATTGTGCCACAATGTGGTGCTGTATTCTTACCAGCAGAGCTAATGCCAGTTTTTCATTTTATTTTTACTTATTTAATGTAACAAAAACTCCAACTCAAAAGAATGCCACAGATGAAACAAGACAATGAGTCGCATCACACTCTTCCACTGCCTAGGAATAAAGTACATCTTTTAATTTCTCATTTTTTTTCTATCTAGGAAAAAATGCTTCCAGTTTCCCCACTATAGGCTGATTACATCTCCAACAGTATGGATTTCTCCTCTGAAACATACTAAATACCCTTCTCTGGTACGTAGAAAGTTTGGCAAACATTGCCATCTAAAACGTGACATTTTTTGGAATTCATGGAATCTCTAACAATTCTACCCATCCAACTCAGTTTCATATGCCTAATTATTGCATTTCTGATAAAACTAAACATTTGATTGTAACAGAACATTTGTATAACCCCATGTTTGTTCACAAGGTAAAGTATATGACAGACGTGCAATGCAACTCCATGTCAGAGACTCCTACAACCACAGACTCATTTGACAAAAATCAAAGCAACCTTGTGTTTATCCACCCATGTAAGAATGCAGTG
This sequence comes from Protopterus annectens, assembly GCF_019279795.1. Classification (NCBI taxonomy): domain Eukaryota; kingdom Metazoa; phylum Chordata; order Ceratodontiformes; family Protopteridae; genus Protopterus; species Protopterus annectens. The sequence continues at coordinate 493,112,311 of NC_056742.1, forward strand.
TGTGTCTCACTGGTCTGAAACATCCCTGTATTCTTCCCTTACAAGGGCAGATAGAGTACAATACCCCCTTTGGCATGTACCTCGCAAAGCACATGCAGCAGCTGGACAGACCATAGAGGTTCCTCACCAGGAGAATTCAGGGCCTCAAACATCTACCCTACACAGACAGGCTAAAATCTCCTTTTCTACTCAGTTTCATACAAACTCCTCAGAGGTGACCTCTGTCTGGCATACAAAGCAATCTCAGACCCCACCTTAATGGGACTGCTGCATAGTCACAAGTCAAGCTACACTTAAGCAACCCATAAGCACGACCTCAACCTGGTCTGTGATATCAATATGACTTGTTGGTGGGACAGATTTAGGTTCATAGGTAAGTACTAGGCTATCAGCCCTGGGACCTATATAAGCCTAGCCAAAAAGGTTCCCTGGTTTTCGCCACCCAAGAAAATTATTTTCCTGTGCCCCTATCAAGCAGTGCTGCAGAAGTGAACCTTGGGGTGAATTTTTTATTTCCCATCAAGTCATCAAGATTTTTCTTAAAGAGGGCTAATGAGGAGCTTTGACATGAATGGGTAGTTTTTGTCCCCCAAGATGTGTCCCCCAGAGACTCCGCCTCCATGTCAGAATACCTCATTATCCCTTTTAAACGCAATGTGGATAACTGGATGGGGAACAGAAAATACACCCGTAGGATTTCACGTGTGTCCCTGCTGGACAGGGGCTTTGGGTACTGACTTGTCTAAACATGGGCTAAATTCTTGGCTAGGCTTATAAGAGCCTCAGGACCAATCCAAAGATTAATTGCATGCAAGCTCCCTGTAAAACCTAAACAGCAGAGGTCCTGGAATGGTCTGAGAAATGTGAACAGAAACAATTCAATGATCAGTTTAAACATCCTTCGATCAAGATAACAGGGAACTAGACGACAAACCATGTTCAGACATATCAGCAACTCTTGCAAAAAGCTTGCTGTAAGGATGTACAGAAATGTAATACATGCCTGGGAATGTAGTGCATCACTGTTCTGAAACAGGTACACTCACTTGCAAAACAGAAAGCTATGCATAATGCAGATTCCTAAACACACTGAAATAGACATTGAATTAGAACAGCACAGATTCCTAAAAACACTAAAATAGACACTGAAGTAGAACAGCACAGATTCCTAAAAACACTAAAATAGACACTGAAGTAGAACAGCACAGATTCCTAAAAACACTAAAATAAACACTGAAGTAGAACAGCACAGATTCCTAAAAACATTAAAATAGACACTGACGTACAACAGCACAGATTCCTAAAAACACTAAAATAGACACTGAAGTAGAACAGTACGGATTCCTAAAAACATTACAATAGACACTGAAGTAGAACAGTCCTAAAAACACTACAATAGACACTGAAGTAGAACAGCACAGATTCCTAAAAACACTACAATAGACACTGAAGTAGAACAGTACAGATTCCTAAAAACACTAAAATAGACACTGAAGTAGAACAGCACAGATTCCTAAAAACACTACAATAAACACTGAAGTAGAACAGTACAGATTCCTAAAAACACTAAAGTAGACACTGAAGTAGAACAGCACAGATTCCTAAAAACACTAAAATAGACACTGAAGTAGAACAGCACAGATTCCTAAAAACACTAAAATAGACACTGAAGTAACAGCACATATTTCATTTCCCTGCACCTTTTAGCTTGGAGTCTAGTTTATGACATGAAATCCATGTACTGTAGGTGCCACTTGTCAAACCTCACTCTGTACACCTGCAGTACGCTTGACATACTGGATCCCTACACTATATGGAAAGAATATTCAACAGTTATGGCAATCCTAAGCAGCAGATTACAAACTTTAAATAAAACCAAATGGCATCAATATGCAATCATGCAAGCACTGGAGAGCCCTAGTACAAAAGTGACAGTTGTGTACTGCAGGACAATCCTACAAGTCTCACTTAAGTGGAGACGTGAGGCGCATTTCAAATTTATTTCATCTTAACCAGTCCTGGTCCTGCACATGCTCATCACAAGGTTAAGACTTTGTGTTCACAATACGATACTCTCCAAATACTCTTCTTAACCAGAATGCTCATAACTTCTCACTGAAATGACAAAACAATTTTTATACATAACTGCTGCCTATACAATCCACTAAGTTGCATGTGGGCTTTTTCTTTAGTAACTTCCACCTCTATAAAATCTTACAATGTATAACTCTAACTATTGTTTGTGTATGAATGTAAATAGAAATGTAACTACTCTGTGTTTAACTGGAACTTAGTATAATGCAGTATAAGCAAATGGAACTTTTCTCCCCAGGGCTCCTTTGAAAATGGATGTTACCCAGTCATAGTTTCCTGGTACACAAAGGCAAATAAATAAACCTAGCCACTACTGCCCATCCCCTTCTGACCTCCCCTTACAGTTTTATGCAGTATAAATCTATAAAAGGTTTCTGTGTAAAATAAATCTGATGAAGTCTAAAGATAAAATTGTTTATCAGAAATAGACCTTTTTGGAGAAGATGCCACAGATCTTTGCCTTCCTCATGTATTTTAAATACCTTCGTTAGTGCTTATCTTACAGACTTATAGAAAAAAAGGTGTCTTTTATTTTCTAATTCAAGATCTAGACATCTCATCTCTGTGTAATTTCTATTGTAACAGCAGATACCTCAGCAATGCCAAGAAGCACCAGTCAGTTTGTTTGTTTTACCAGATAACTGTTTAGCCTAATGAGCAGGGTGGATGTTAAGATGCATTAGATGGTTCATTGAGTAGTTTAGAGTCTTGGATAGACTTGGCCTTAGATAGGTCAGTAATGACAACTCCAAATAGCCTGCCACTATCTATGTCTAGTAATAAGCGCTTGGTGAGGCACAGTGCTGTTATCAAGCTATCATGGCTCTTATAAAAAGCTTTGCTGGTTCTTGCTGAGGAGACCAGAATATTTTAGAGAGGTAAAAAGTTATGAAGACAGGCTTCTCAAGAACCTTGGAGATAGATGAGGTGGGTGAAATATGTTAATGTAACATAAGCTGCTGAGAAGAACCCTGCTTGATAGGGGGTGACTAATTTCTAGAGGTTATGAAAGTGACCAGTGACAGTGATTGATGATATGATGACCATTAGAAGATGTTTAAGTAATTTACGGAATGGAGCATCTGACCCAGAGTTGCAGTACTTCTCTCCTGAACTGTGAAAAATCAAACATATAAGGATGGAATATATTCACAGAGATATGCATCAGATACATTTATTAACCAGATTTGGCTTGGGATATGATCACATGTTCATGTTATAAGTGAGCAAAACATGTTTTCCACAGCATTATACATATTTATTCTATTTTCATGGCAGTTAGAAGCCCATATCTAAGGAATGTTTTCAACAGCCACGAGTGAGAGCAGTGCAACAGAAATAAAACATAAGCAAAATTGTGCAAATTAGAGTCAGAGTGAAAGAATGCAGAAAAATAACAATAAAATAAAATAACAATAAAATAAAATAATGGCAAGCAGTACAAAAGAGAGATGTCACTGTAAAAGTGAAAGCATCAGATAAATCATTGCAGAATGCTAAACATTCATTACCTTGCAGGAACTAAAGTTAGATTGTGGGAACATTTAGCACAGTATAAATCAGGTAAACAGAAGGATGTGATACAATTTTAATGCAGGCCATAACCAGTGCAGGCTTGATGGCGTATAGTTTAATATTCTATCCCATGCTTTATCTTGAAAGCAAAAGTACACTGTAATGTTATGCTGAGATTTATTGGTTATTTCAAACTATTTTAGATGTCATGTTGGCTTGGAGTTCCCCATCTGTCATTTTATTTTTTCCAGCGATGTTTGGCATTTCCAAAGAGTTCTGGAATGCCTTGAGGTAATGCACCTTAGCCTGATTAATTGACTTATTTCAGATGCTTCTGGCTGTGCAGAAATGTATACAGCTGGCAAAGGTCTTTAACACCTGGAGTGACTTCCCAGGAGAGGTTTGGTGATTATTTCGTTTTACAGCTGGTGTTAGCTTCGAGGCAGGAGAATGCTTGATATCATTAGTAACACGCTGATAGTATTTCTCCCATGGGACACTACGATACTGAATATGTAGAGCAGCATTGAGTTCCAATCATTTTGTGGTGTAGCAGAGCATAAATCGGTATCAGCCAACCCCTTAGTAGTGCAAACATACAGCTCTGCCTGAAGGATCAGCAGGCTACACTCCAACACTTTCCTTTCATTTTTTGTTTTTTCATTCCTGGCTGTTACTCTGGGATGCCAAGCTGCTGAAAGTCTGTCATTTCTGTGTCTGGTACTAAATCGTTAGTCCATCTCTGACGTATCGTAACACTTCCAACAATGCAGCTATTTCCATGAATCCTTACAGGCCATCTCCTTGGAAGGAACACAGCACACATCTATATATGGACCCAGAAAATATATTTGAAGTAAATCTGTCTTCATATAATCCTTCTACAAGTAGGGGATATGCCAACCAGCGTCTGACACAACTCTGTGTGACCTTTGTGCAGGACAGCAACAGGAATAAAACTCTACATGGCAAACTGCCTGACATCAGTATCAGAATTATCAGCAGTAAAACATTATTAGTGAATAAATGTTTATCATCCAGACATCCTAACTCTGTGTCTAAAATTCATTTAAAACCATATCACAGCCAGAGTGATCTAGCTTCTGAAGGACACACCTTCTCATGCCTGCTGGATTGCACAAAGGAGCAGAGATGTTGGAACACAAGTAAAGGTAATTTACATAATCATCCCAACACAACTTCCAAACACAAGTAAAACTCATTTACATAATCAACCCCAACACAACTTCCGAACACAAGTAAAGGTCATTTACATGATCAAACCAACACAACTTCCAAATGAAGATGAAAGAAAAAAAATCATTATAAACCTTTGCATAGGTCTAATTTAAATGAATAATCATGCCAGTTTACAGTCCGCCAAACACAGTACAGGACAGTGTATACATTGCAGAGTATTGTGAAATCTCATTGCAGGTATTCTGTACAAAAGGTGTGTAAATGATCTCTACGGGTACATTGATGCCATGTAAAATAAACAGTCAGGGGAAGTGTGTGTATTGAATAGGGACACAGGTGAGTTGTAGGAATGAACACAGGGAAAGAATACAGGTGAAACATCCTAATGTACAGCAGATGAGGTCAAAGTTCAAAGGACAAAACCACCACTGTAACAGGTACAAGCATGCAAAATCTGAAAGTAATGCTACTCAATGCTAGAAGTCTAAACTTCAAAATGCACTCTCTCGAGGCACTCCTAAAAAATGGAGAACATCGATATCTGTGCAGTAACTGAGACCTGGTTCAAGGCTCCAGAGAACACCCCTGCAATACCAGGCTACAACTCTTACGACACTTGTTGGCCACCAAACTAGGACCAAAACACTAAAGGTGGAGGAGTGTCCATATTCCCCAAGGATATTCACACCACCAGGCTAGTTGCCCAACACAATGCGTCTGAAATTCTCCAGGTGCAACTAACACTAGATGGGATTGCAATCCAAACTGTAGCTTGCTACAGATCCCCCACCATGACCCTAGATTCTCACTCCACCTTTGTAAACATACTGTAAAATATTAAGATACAACCAAACACCCTCATACTGGGTGATTTCAACTACCCTTCCATTAACTGGGAAAACTACTCATGTACCAACACCTTTGCCCAACGGTTCTTGAAATTCATAAATTCCAATGCCCTGGATCAACTAATCCATAGTCCCATGAGAGGCTCCAATATCCTAGACCTGGTCATTACCAACATGGAAAAGTGATGCTCCACACCTATGGTCACCTCCTCGTTGGTCAGGTCTGACCATAAGCTAATCACCCTTGACATCCACATCCCTCCCCCACCCCCATAAGGAAACTTCCGTAAAAAAACTTCTCCAAAGCCAACTTCATGCTACTGAAGTCAGAAGTGGCAAACCTCATGACCCCCATGCAGATGGGAACTGAAAGTTCAACTGCTGAATCCTACACTAAGGCACTGTATGAGCACATCCACTCGTGCATGAATCTTGCCATCCTAAATAGAACCAAGATGCTCTCTTCCATAAAAAGGAAGCCAATCTGGTGGTCCCCTGCCATAAACAAAATTTACAACAAAAGGAAGAAACTGTTGCAAAAAAGAGGAAAATCCCAGGATGCAAAAAAACTCCCTTACCAGCCTCAGTAAGAAGCTGAGATCCCTCATAAAATCCTCCAAAGCTAGTTACGAAAATAAAATTGCCAAAGATTCCAAAGACAACCACAAGGCATTCTATAGCTATGTCAAGAATCTAAATGGCAATGCTCAGATCTGTTCTGGCCTACAACAGAATAGCATTAATTATTCTGATCCCAAGGATATTGCCAATATCCTGGCAGATCGATTCACTGCCAACTTCACCCCCCTCACACCCACTAAAGGGCCCATCTCAATACCGAAAGATTGCCAAATTCCAGTAATAATGGCCACACAAGTAAAAACCGCACTCTCAAATGCTAAGAATACAGCATCCATGGGACCAGATGACATCCCGGGCTGTGTACTACATGAACTACAAAATGAACTGGCACCTCACCTAAGTGTCATGTTTAATCATAACCTCACCTCAGGCTTCATGCCCACTGAGTGACACACAGCTACAGCTATCCCACTCCACAAGGGGGGATCCACCTTGGATCCTGGGAACTACTGCCCCATCAGTCTGATGAGCCTGATATGCAAGACCATGGAACATATTATCATGGAACTTATAAACAAAGACATTGGCAACCTTCAGTCACTGGACTCCACCCAGTTTGGGTTTGTGAAGGGCAGATCTTGTCTCCTGAAGCTGATTGACTTCTTCAAATCAGTCTCCAGAGCTGTGGATGAGGGTAAGGCAGTCTACACAGCCTGTCTGGACCTCGCCACGGCCTTCAACACCATTCCCTATTCTGGAATCATAGATAAACTTACTAATCTGGGCATTAATCAATATGTCACTTGATGGGTTGTCAACTGGCTTACTGCCAGGACCCACACTGTAAAAGTAGCCGACTCCAAATCCAGCTCCAGACAAGTGACAAGTGGAGTACCTCAGGGTTCAGTCCTGGGACCGCTCTTATTTGGCATCTACTTCTCTGGAGTACAGGCCAACACTAAGGGACTCTGGCTAACAAAGTTCACAGATCACTGCAAACTGGGAGCCATTATTGAATCCCCAAATGATGCAGATATTCTACAAAAGGGCCTTACAGAAACAGATGCTTGGTGCCAGAGCCATGGGCTCAAGCTCAGTGCCAAGAAATGTATAGTTATCCCCTTTGGGGAAAAACATGTATCCATGAATTACCATATAGGTGGCAGTACACTAAACACAGAAAGTGTGATAAGAGACTTAGGGACACAGGTGGACAGTGGTCTCACCTTCGATAACCACATCACCACAACAGTCAGGAAATCCTTCTATGTGGCCCAACTCATCACTAAGGGCTTTTCATCCAGAAAAAAGGAGGTCATTGTCCCACTGTACTCATCCCTCATTAGACCCATTATAGAATACAATGGCCTGTTTGGTATGTATCTCTCAAGACATTTGTGCCCACTGAATGGTGCACAGCAACAGTTATCCCACTCCACAAAGGGGAAGCTACTACTGATCCTGGGAACTATCGACCTATTAGCCTGATGAGCCTGGTCTGCAAGGCCATGGAACGTATCATCATGGAACTCATAAACAAAGACAATGGTAACCTCCAAACTCTGGATCACACCCAGTTCGGGTTTGTGAAAGTCAGATCATGCCTCCTGAACCTGATCGACTTCTTTGAGGCAGTCACCAAAGCTGTAGATGAAGGTAAGGTGGTTCACACAGCCTATCTTGACCTCGCCAAGGCTTTCAACACAATCCCCCATTCTGGAATTATAGCTAAACTCACTAAACTAGGTATAAATCCCTATGTCACAAGATGGGTTGCCAACTGGCTCACTGACAGAACCCACACTGTAAAAGTTGCAGACTCCAAATCTGACCTCAAAGCAGTGACAAGTGGAGTACCACAGGGTTCAGTTCTGGGACCTCTCCTGTTTGGTATCTACTTCTCTGAAGTACAGGCTAACACAGAAGGCCTCTGGCTAATGAAGTTCGCAGATGACTGCAAACTAGGAGCCATAGTCAAGTCCCCAAATGATGTGGACATCCTACACAAGTGCCTCATTGAGACAGATGCCTGGTGTCAGAGCCATAGCCTCAAGCTCGATGCCAAAAAGTGCAGTGTCATCCCATTTGGTAAAAACTCTGTACCCATGAACTACCACGTAGGCAGCAATCTACTTAACACCAAATGTGTGATAAGAGACCTCGGGACCCAGGTTGACAGTAGTCTCTCCTTTGATAGTCACATCGCCACAGTAGTCAGGAAGTCCTTCTATGTGGCACACCTCATCATAAAAGGGTTCTCATCCAGGAAAAAAGAGGTCATTGTTCCCCTCTACTCGACACTCATTAAACCCATTATAGAGTACAACGGCCCTTTTGGAATGTACCTCACAAGACATCTGCAGCAGCTGGAAAGGCCACAGTAGTACCTCACAAAGAGGATTACTGGCCTCAAACAAGTGCCCTACACTGACTACCTCAAAAAACTCCAGCTTTACTCCATAGCAAATTGCCTACTCTGAGGTGATCTCTGCCTAACATATAAAGCTATGTCAAACCCAGAGCTGTTGGACATGCTACACCTAAAGAAATCCCAATCCCTCCGAGCTACATGCTCTAGGGACCTAAACTTTGTCACCACAATAAACAGGATATGCTGGAGGGATAGAGTCTTGTCCCAGAGACTTCTCATACTCTGGAACAGGCTACCCATCTATGTCAAGCAAAGTTCTTCATTAGCACTCTTCAAGAAAAATCTTGATGAGTGGATGGGAAATAAGAAATACACCCCGGGGATCACTTATGTGTCTCTGCTCGACAGTGGCACAGGAAAATAACTTTCTTGGGTGGCGCAAGCCAGGGAATCTTGCTGGCTAGGCTTACATAGGCCCTTGGGCTGATAGCCTAGTACCTACCTATGAACCTATGAACCTATGGAAAGGCCGCAGAAATACCTCACTAAAAGAATCACAGGCCAAAAGCAGATGCCCTATGCTGACCATCTAAAAAAACTACAGCTATACTCTGTCACATATTGCCTACTCAGAGGCGATCTCTGCTTAACATACAAGGCCATGTCAAACCCTGAGCTGCTGGACATGCTACACTTAAAGAAATCCAAATCCCTCAGAGACACGCACTCCAGGGATCTAAGCCTTGTCATCACAATGAACAAAACATGCTGGAGGGATAGGTTCCTGACCCAGAGACTCCCCAGACTCTGGAATAGACTGCCCATACATGTGAAGCAGAGGGCCTCTTTGGCCCTCTTGAAAAGTAACCTTGATGATTGGATGGGAGATAGGAAATTCACCCCGGGGATCATGTCAGTCGCCCTGCTAGACAGGGATCCAGGGAAGTAAATATTGTGGGAAGAAATATCCAGGGAATTGTTATGGCTAGGCTTGTATAGGCCCTAGGGCCGATAGCCAAGTACCAACCTATGAACCTATGTCAATGGAAGACAGTTGTAGCAGGAACACCAATCACATGTCAATATGGTACAGTAGGGACTGCACAGTGAAAATGTGTATTATGTGACTGTCACACAAGGTGACAACAATGGGGAGAATGTCTGTGTGAGATAAGCATCCTTACATGAACGATGCAGAGGACATCATGTATGTTGTATACAGTCAGGGTAGGATGCATATTGTGAAGCTGTGCATACTAATTTGCCTGAATAGGAGTGTAATCTCAGCAGAGGTCTCCAACAAGCGGGATACAGTTATAAGCTCATGGACAACAGTAAAACTGGCATGCACAATCATGGACAATATTAGAATAATACCACCAGTAATGCCATGTCTGTGACACAACGCATGTGATTTAGTGTGATCAGAGATGATTCTGCACAAACACACTTGGACAACTACTATGACATGTCAGCACTCTGTGAGGGTAATCAGGCACACCATCCTGACACTGTAACATCTGCTGGAGTCAGCACTCTATGAGGGTAATCAGGCACACCGTCCTGACACTGTAACATCTGCTGGAGTCAGCACTCTATGAGGGTAATCAGGCACGCCGTCTGTAACATCTGCTGGAGTCAGCACTCTATGAGGGTAATCAGGCACACCGTCCTGACACTGTAACATCTGCTGGAGTCAGCACTCTATGAGGGTAATCAGGCACACCATCCTGACACTGTAACATCTGCTGGAGTCAGCACTCTATGAGGGTAATCAGGCAGACCGTCCTGACACTATAACATCTGCTGGAGTCAGCACTCTATGAGGGTAATCAGGCACACCGTCCTGACACTGTAACATCTGCTGGAGTCAGCTTTCTATGAGGGTAATCAGGCACACCGTCCTGACACTGTAACATCTGCTGGAGTCAGCACTCTATGAGGGTAATCAGGCACACCGTCCTGACACTGTAACATCTGCTGGAGGTGTCAGGAGGGACACTGCTATACCTGTATGTGACATTATGAACAATACAGGCTAGTTGATAGGTGTGCATGGCATATATATGGCACAATCCACACTGTTACAAATGTTACCCATGCCATTAATGTTGTCAAACACACCTATGTATGTACCGTGTGCATCACCAGAACAGGTATCACACATGCATCTGGTGTAACAACTTGATGGATGTTCTGCACCATCCGACAGTAATGTTTATGCAACAAAAGGAATACCGAGGTATGGCCGGTAAGATGTGTGACAGCTCACTGTGACAATGGTGGTACACTTCAGTTACTCATAAATGGAGGATGTGGAGGGAGGTACATGAAGGAGGGTGCCTTGTACTCAGTTATTGGTGTGATGAAGGCTGTGAACTATGGAGATATTATGGCCTCTAATGTGAATGTCCTTCACATACTCAGTAGTTTTTTAAGGTGCAAGGGAGTAGTCAGCACTATGGCCACATGCCGGTGGATGTTCCACATACCATCTACCTCAGGACACAGGTCACATACCACTTGATCAGCTTATAGGGTGTGATGTCTGCATTATCCTTGGGTTGTGTTTTTGATGTAACAAATCCCCCCATGTTTTTGTTTCATCTCATGTGGTGTCATGGCTATAGCAGCAAACTTTTTTGTGTGTTGATACTGTTTGTATTATACTAATATCACAGTTGGAGTCAATGATTGCCCACAATCTGTAGTCCTTCAGACAGCTGTTTGGACATAGGATGTGTATATCTTTTGTGATGTCTGTGACTTAAATAATGGACAGGAAAGGGCCTAGCAGACAGCCCTGAAATATGGACGTGATCACTGGACCTGAGGTATAGTTCACTTCACACATTTCAACATATATAGATGCCACGTATTTGATCCACTGGTCTCCCCACTTGGTGAAGTAGCTGTTTACAATCACATCTGACAGTGTTGACTGAATATCTCAGTGTGGATTTGTGTCAAATGCCTTGGCCTGGTCAACTTCCACAGGATGATAGTGTTGTCATCATGCATGCCCTCGATGACCTCTTTGTGGACATCTAACAAATGTAACAGATATGATGTAGCATTAACAACTCACACAGGTCTGTTGCACACAGCCAGGATATCACTAATGTCCATTTAGAAAAGGTCCCTGATGACATGTCAGTCTACCTCACAGATAATGAGAGTCAGGATGTGTCTGTACATGCATCCATCAGGTACTGCCCCCCCCTCCCAACCCAGATGGATGCAAGTTGATGTACACCCTTCTACAGGAACATAGTCCGCATGGAGAGTGTGTTGAAGTGTGTATTCAACCATGCCAGGAAGGTGTATGTGCTGAGTCATGCCATAGGTGATCTGTGATGTTATCACACCCTATTGTTTCGGTGTGATGGGCCTAGATGAAGGTAGGACAGTGCATACTGGCTATCTTGATCTGGCCTATGGTTTTGACACAATCCCCCACTTAGGTATCATTGAGAAACGCTCCCAGCTGGGATTAACCCTTATGTCACTAGACGTCACTAGATGGGTAATCAGTTGTCTCACTTACAGAACACATACTGTGAAAGTTGGTGAAACAACCTGCATGAGTAGAGCTGTCACAATTGGTGTACCCCAGGGATCTGTGCTTGGTCCTTTAATGTTTTTAATCAATTTCACAACAGTCCAGGCTAGAGTATATGGCCTTTGGCTCACCATATTTGCTGATTCCTGTGTATTGGGTGCAATCATTGAGTCCACCAGTGATGATAACATACTATAGGAGGGGCTAACACAGAGTCCAGCAATGATGATATACTACAGGAGGGGATAACACAGAGTCCACCTATGATGATAACATACTACAGGAGGAGCTAACACAGAGCCCAGCAATGATGATATACTACAGGAGGGGATAACACAGAGTCCACCAATGATGATAACATGCTACAGGAGGGGCTAACACAGAGTCCACCACTGATGATAACATAGTACAGGAGGGGCTAACACAGACAAATGATTGGTGACAAAGCCACATGGTCTATAAATAAATGTAAAAATGTGTCTTTATTTTGGTCTTCTGCAAAGTGGAATTCCCTGCTAATTAAAACATTGACAACACTCCCCCATTCAGAAACCAAGTAGTGCAAGACCTGAGAACACACATAGATAGCAATCTGAACTATTACATACACTACACCAGGAAGAAGTACAGAACTAACTCAAAAAACAAACCACCCTGGTGGAATCACAAAATCAATCAGACGTATAACAGGAGGAAGAAAATCATGGCAAAAATTAGGAGGTGCAGCACCCAGCAGGATAAAAGCACTCTCATCAAACTAAACAAACAACTCAGAGGACAAATAAAGTCTACCAAAGCCAAATTTGAGGTAAGTTTGGCCTCCCAAGCCAAGAACAACCACAAGGCATTCTTTAGCTATGTCTGCAGCCTCAAACGCAATACACAATTATTTATCTATCTATTTATTTATTTATTCAGTCGTAAATTCACTTGATCACATTATTTATTGACATTTATTTACATTTATATATTTATTGATATTTATAGATATTTATATATATACCATTATAGATATTTGTAAACATTATCATATTTCTTATATTATAGGATTCAGTTTTAATACAATTATTTTGTCCTTTTATTCTATTTCATTTATTTATTTAATATAATAGATAATAATAACAATAACAACCTCCAATGTTTAACATTAACATCTGTTAAAACACACAAACTGGTAAAATTCTATATATTTATTCATTAGTCTAATTCTGAACAATAAACAAAAATAATAATTGACATAAGGTCAGTTTTATATATTTATGGACATATTTATACATGTTCATTTGTTATAATGAACATCAGGAAATATTATATTAAGAAATATGTCTTTAATAAACATCAACATAATGTTGAATAACTTTATAAGCTGTTGATGCAATCGTGTTCATTTTGATGTTGAGGTCTATATGTACGCTGTTTCAGAACAGCGTTTGATGTTTTTAGATTTAAATACTGAGTTTGTGAGACTTGTTTGCTTTTTAACCAAGTAACTTATTTGTTTATGTATCTTGACAGTTTGGGTATTTGGATTTATACATAACAACATATTGATTCTTTCAATTAAGATGTGTTATATTGTATTATATTTCATTTGTTTAATCGGCAGCTTCCCAGAGTTTGCGTTCACATATTAGAAGTTGTGTTTCAGAGAGAAGTCACTATCGTAGTAAACACTGGTATCATTGAAATGTATTAATTAAACACAATTGTTTAATCTGAACCAATCAACTAATTAAGTAATTACAGTTGTGCTTAAAATATAGAGAGATTTACTATTGTATCTATATCTAATCTGAAGAAGCGTGCCTTTGGAAGCACGCGAAAGCGCTCATTTTATGTAATAAAGATTTCGTTTTACTCTTCATGGTGGTTGATCTACAATTTTTTCATTATACAATTATGTGCAGAGCTCATTGTAAATGGAGCCACATATACTGAGACAGAAGCTATAGCAAACCTCCTGGCTGATAAATTCAGCTCCAGCTTTACTCCTCTCTCCACCTCAACCTTCCCTTAGGAAATATCACCAAATATAACTCCCCCTACTATCACTAAGAAACAGGTCCTTAATGTTCTCTCTAAGACCAAGAACACTGCATCAATGGGCCCATACAATATCCCAGGATGCCTTCTAAATAACATGAAACATGACCTATCAGGACCTCTGGAATTACTATTTAACTGTAGCCTCCAAACAGGCTTTATGCCTCATGAATGGAGAAAGGCAACAGTTATCCCTCTGCATAAAGGTGGGCCACCTACAAACCCTGGAAACTACAGACCCATAAGTCTCACTAGTCATATATGTAAAGCCATGGAAAGAATTATCATGAAGATGATCAACAGAGATATAGTAAACCTCCAGACACTGGACCCAACCTAGTTTGGTTTCATCAGGGGCATATCATGCCTACTCAACCTGGTGGATTTCTTTGAGAAGGTCACCAAAGCAATGGATGAGGGCAAAATCATTCACACTGCCTACCTTGACCTGGCCAAGGCATTTGACACAATACTCCACTCAGGCATTGTTGACAAACTCATGAGGTTAGGTACAAACCTTTATGTCACCCGGTGGATAGCCAACTGGCTCACTGACAGGACCCAGGAAGTTAGAGTTGGGGAGTCCACCTCTACAAAGATGCCAGTCACAAGTGGAGTCCCTCAGGGATCAGTCCTTGGACAGCTCCTTTTTGCTACTTACTTCTCAGAAGTCAAGGCCAATGTCAGTGGTCTCTGGCTGACTAAATTTGCAAATGATTGCAAATTAAGAGCTGTCATTGAATCCAACACTGACACAAATGTTCTCCAGGAGGGGTTGACACAGACAAACAACTGATGTTAGAGCCATGAACTAAACCTAAATGCCAAGAAATGCATAATAGTATCCTTTGGGAATTCATCCATCCCTGGTAACTCATATTGACAACACACCCCTTAGAGTTGACCCAGTAGTCATGGATTTGAGGGCACATATAGATAATAATCTGGCCTTTGATCATCACATCATACAGTGGTGAGGAAATCATTCTGTGCTGCACAACTTATAAACAAAGTTTTGGCATCTAAGTCCAAGGAAGTCATTGCTCCACTGAATTTGGTCTTCATCAGACCTATCATTGATTGGGGTACAATGCTTCCTTTGGTATGTACCTAACCAGGCATATCCAAAAACGGGAACATCCACAGAGGTTCTTCACTAAAAGAATACAAGGCATAAGTAATATATACTATGCAGACCTCCTCAAGGCCCTAGCCCTTCTGTCTCCTACAGACTTTTGAGGGGAGATCTATGCCTAGCATACAGGGCATTGTTAGAACCTACTCTGATGGACCTCCTGCATATTCACAAAGCAAACAGCACCAGAATTAACTGCTCTAAAGACATAAACCTTGCCTGTGATATAAATGTAGGACCTGTTGGAGAGATAGGTATGTATCCCAGAGACTACCCCGTCTATGGAACAGGCTCCCCATCCATGTGAATCAGAGTTCCTCCCTAACCCAATTCAAGTTCAACTTGGACAATTGGATGGGAAAATGTAAATTCATCCCTAGTTTGGCACCTATGTCTCTCATGCAGACAGGTAACCTGTAAATGGTTCATCTCCCAGGCCCATGCTTACACTTATCAAGGGTATCAGAACTTGTAAGAGATTTGGGTTGCATGGCTAGGCTTAAAAAGTCCCTTGTGGTCGTTAGCCTAGTGAACACCTATAAACCTATAAACCTGTGAACTTTGACTAGCAAGTGTCCACAGTGGTATGGAAAGGCTATGTTGTGCACATCATAAGTTGCCCCATTGTATTCAGATCTGAGAATTATAAAACAGCACTGGACTCAAACCTCATCAGAACACTAACAGAGTATAATACTCCCTTTTGCATGTACCTCATCAGACACTTGCAACAGCTGGAGAGACCACAGGGGTTTCTTATCAAGAAAATACAGGGCCTACAAACCATGCCATGATGTATGTGGATAGACTGAGAGCTATGTCACTGTAATCTGTATTGACCCTGCCCTGGTAGGAATAATGCACATCCACAAATCAGATATTGCTGATGACATAATGAGGAGACTATGGCAATAGCAGTGTCCCACATGCTGCTATAAAAGGCTCTCTCTGATGTAAGTGCAAGTGCACAAGCACATGCACACCCAGTTGACTGCAGTGAAAACAAAGCCCCTACCTATATAAGTACACCAACTACAGAACTCTGTATTTAAGGCAAGTGTCACAGCTCAAGTCTGACTTGGAGATTCTCACACAATACCTTACAAGTGATGACATCAGCAGTATCTTCTCAAGAGAATATGGTAATAGCAATGTCCCACATGCTGCTGCTAAAGGCTCTCTCTAATGTCAAGCAAGTGGACAAACATATACAGACACTCCCCAGTTGACTGCAGTGAGACTAGAAACCCCTACAAATCTAAGTGCAGTGATTATAGAGCTCAGTACTTTATACAAGCACCAAGGCACAAGTCTGCCTTTTACAAGACTGCATGATATCAGCATTGGATGTTTCAGAAAAGATGTTGGGAAGCCTGCATGAAATAGATTAAATCCAAAAAAAAAAAAAACTCCTGCTATTCTCAACAACACCATTCTCATCTGATTTCAAATTATACTCACTGGATAACACAGAAATCCAAACAGTTAGCACAGCCAAACTACTAGGTGTTACCATAGATAATAAACTAACTTTTGAGCACCATGTGTGCAATAGCATTAAAACAACTCATATCAAACTAGGAACTCTCTATAGACAAAAATCCTTCCTGGATTACTCTACCAGAAAAACCCTTGCCAGCACCCACTTTCTCTCTTATATGCAACTCCTTTATACACCAATTTACAATCTTCTCTTAAAAACAAGTTCCAATCTTGCTTCCATACTCTTACCGTTCACATCACTGCAGAGCCCTGAAGGAACTGAAGTGGCTTGAACTCACACACCATTGAAACCTAGTTCAACTGTCTGCTGCACATAAAATGTTGTATTCTCCTTATAGATGCCCTGCACTCAAATTTGTCCTAAAACCCTATATTCCTTCTAAATCCCTCCGCTCTGAAAACAAACAACTTATAGCTGTCTACATTCCAAATAAAAGAGCTGGACAGTACCTGTATTCTCATAGTACTGCTAAGCTCTGGAACTCTTTGCCAACAGACAACCACTGACCATTTCCACACCCTAAAACATTTACTTTCTCTCTACTCAGATCTGCCGCTGCTCTTTCCCTAGTAGGTGACCTTTGTCCACCTTCTTTTTCCTTTCCTTTTTCCACCTTTAATCTCTTTACCTTGAATTTCTTACACTATTTCCAATTCTAACTTAAGTTCTTTATGCTCCTTAAACTTTTTTATATCCTACTCTACATTTCTCCTAAATATATTCTTCCTTCTATTTTCTATTATTTTTTCTAACCCTCTCTCTACAATTCTGTCCCTCTTGTAGGACTTCAAATATAAGGTGTAACCTGAAGCATCTCCTTTTTAATATCATCTAGCTTATACATTTTCTATTACTGTATCTTCCTATTTGTATTTAGTATGTAGTATTAATTACAAGAAAAAAAGTCTTATGGCACAGTGGTTAAGGCGTTTGCCTCACATGCATAAGGTGCAAAGTTTGATTCTCACCTCTGCTAAGAGCTCATTGATTAAAGAGATATAGTTTTAAGGGTGGGAGGTTGGTATAGTGGTTAAGGTGTTTACCTTACAGACACAAGGTGCAGGGTTTGATTCTCACATGAGGTGATTTGCTAGGCTTGAAATGGGTCACATGAACAGTTACCCTAGTATGAACCTACAGTATGTACTAATACTTATTTTGCATATCTTTAATACCTGCTTTTGTCTTGTTTATGTACTATGTTTTAACTGTATGTATTCATTTGGAGCTTTTCTCCCTGGGTCTCCACTGAAAATGGGTCCTTGACCCAGTCGGGCTTTCCTGGTATACAAATGTTAAATAAATAATATGTAGGCATGTTCAGCTGTGAATGTATTTCTAGTTCTGGATGTTACCAACTTGATGTGCATGATATATCACACAACCTTTGTTATTAATTTATGTAGTGTAGCTGATATATTTGTCAACAAGTACTGAAAGACCAGGGTTGCAGTGTGTGGGGTAGGTAACACATGGCTGTATTGCAAATATCTGACATATTCTGAGATAGGTCTTTCATTTTATGTTTGCACATGTTTCATGGCATGTAGACTAAATGGAAAATAAACAGCACTAATACATGCTAATATTGACTTTGCATAGTGCAGCAGCAAGCAGCGGGTCTGCGCAATGCCTGGCAAAGTGAGTGTTTGCACATGCAAGGCACACATTTCCACTACTTTCCCTGTTTACACGTAGTTAAGCAGTTCACAAATGTAGGGCTTATTGCTAAATTTCTGACAGTATTGCATCTATGAAACACACCTCCTACTTAGCTGACTCTGTGGCAGCGGGCGTAAATGCATTGACATATTTCTTTTTGAGACCAGATGATACTGGGTTCAAATCCAGGTATATCTAATCGTTTTAAATAAACAGTGATAATGCAGTGACATTATTCTTTATAGTACATTTAGCATGTGTTACTGTGTGTTGACCTAGTGCAGTGGGGTTAAGCGGCATTATGCAGTGGCTACAGCAACATTGTAGAGCCACTCACCATTGTTTGGCATTGGAGCACAATGCCAAACTCCGTACAATAATAGCGGACAAAAAGTGAAAGGATCCATTGCTTTTTCTTGTACTTATGTGTGTTGTGTGTGATTCTATTTCTGAACAGATTACAGGTGTTAAAATGGGGTAGATAGGAAAGGGGTGAAATGGGGAGCAAGCAAGGAGAAGAACAAAGGGAAAGAAATACAGGAATGTGCAGGAGGAAGGTAGGAAAGAACCATCGCTATCTATTTTTTTAACAGTGTAAACTAAAAATATGTACAGAATATTAACTAAATTTGGACTGTCACCTCCACAAAGTGGAGTGACAACAAAGCAATCATGTTATATAGCCAAATAGACTAAATTAAGTGTGTCAAGAAGACATGTGTATGAAATGGAGAGCTATGTATGGGACAATTTTTTTGGTGGGACAGATGCCCATTTTTGTTTCCTTTTTTAAGAGAGGAATGTTGGATAAGGGACATTGTTATTTTTGGATCAGGTAAGTTGGATAGGTGAAGAAAGCAAATACAAACAAACAAGACATGACACAGGGATGGTGAGGGACACAAAAGGCCTGGGGAAACTATGTTTTGGGTGAGGGAGAGGACAACCCAGGTTCATGCCCATCGAACATAGAGACAGTGAGAATCTAGTTCCCACCCACTGGACTGCCATCACTATCCCCTTACTCTGCTGGGTGCTGGAGTGCTTGACATCTTTTCCTGCTATGTACCATGAGAGAGAGCAGCCTTTCCATCTGGCATAGGCATACACCAAATGTGCAGTGCATGACCATATGCACCATCCCTGGCAGCTCCCTATGGGTGATGAAATCACCACCTTCACCGCCAAAGCATCAGCTGCCAGGGCAGTGCTACCTGAGGGTGTATGCAGTGGTAGCACAGGCAGTGCTGCCAGGTTGGGCCACATATATGCTGGGCATTAGCACTGGAGCCGGTGGAGCAGGGGCAGGTTGATCCACTGGGGCTGGCCTACCTACCTGTGCTGTGTAGTATTTAGTGATTTGTTACAGATGGATAACACTGAGACATTTTGATGACACAAAATTGAAAATAAGAAAAAGAGACAAAGATTGGCATGAGAGAAAAAATAGACAAAATTAGTACCGTCATATGTGACATAAAATGCACTATTACAGTTATACAACTATTTTATCTGAACTATTACATTTAAGCATATGTCCTATCAACTACAAACTATAGTTATGAATTGCTTAAAGTAATCCTGCAATGTGCATATATTGCACACGTTTGGTCCAAGTATACTGATTACGGTTAACAGCAGGGCATTTATGCCACTTGTATCAAGTTTAATTTATGTAATATTATGAAGGAAATTAAATATTGTATACAGTTTTACACTTGCCTTCTAAAGTTATTTTGTGCTACAGACTTGTGAAAGAATACTTGCTTTTACAGTTAGGATATGCATGTTCACTTTGCTACTACTGTGTAGAATACCAAAAAATATATCATTAAATTTTAAACCTACAATAATACTTCTGTTGTGCTGCATACATACCACTTGCTTTACTCTGTCTCTCCAGATGTTCTGCATGAGCCTGGCAATTCAACACCATGTTGGCATTAGCTGTGAAAAGTAAAAAAGAAAAGAACAGAAGAGCATTATGCATACCAGTCTTGCCTATATTTAGCTTTAGAGGTATTAAAAATTCTCTTTATGACCATACTTACACAGCTGGTAGATGTCACCAGTTTGAAATTCATTTAACCACTGGTTAAGGGTATCCCTCTTGTGCCTTTGTAGGAAGTTGAAGTGGTGCCTACACTGTTCTCCAGTGTATGATTGTTGCACTGGATAGAGCCTTAGCCAAACTACTCCAAGCCTCAGACTTGTACTGGGAGCCAGAATAGTCCACCTGCAGAAGCCTTTGGCTGTGGCACTTGACCATGAGTCTAATAAATATCCTGGACTTATCAACCCCCACCTCTGTGCCCTAAACTGGACACCTTCCCCTCTAACACCAGACATGTCTGGTACCAAACATAAAGCAATGGCAACTAATTATTTCCCACCAATTCCTGTTATCGCTTTTACTGGTAGTGCGTAAACCCAATAAATAATGCCAACCACGTATGCGCAATGTTAAGCTGAGTGCAACAGTGACACACAGGGAGGAAGTAGTTTGAGGGGTGTTTGCTGCTGTAGGTTGGAAATACATTTGGAAGGTACGTGTTAGGTGAGTTAACTTTGCAGACATGCACTGGGGGCATAAATTTCATGACCTGTCACATTTTTGTTTTGGCTTTATACACTGGTAAAATTGATTTTTAAAGCATGGAATTCAAACATATGCATCAGGGACAATGATTTATCATCTTTGCTGCAGAAGAAGTGCTGCCCAGACATACTCAGGAATCATTCATATGTACAGCCGACAGTTTGAGGTGTTAACCCAGTATGTGTATGACCTGACAAGATTCTTGTATATAGATTCAGTTGTGTATGTGTCTCATTTAAGTGTGAAGGCCATCCAAGTCCAGATAGCAGAATTATACTTACATAACGGTAGTAGACAGTATACCCTCAGTCATACATTTGAAAACACAATAAGGGTGTCTTATCCCTCATACATATAATTCATATAAGCTCCACCATCTAAAGTGTTATGTGATATTGAATATAAGAGGAAACAGAGCAACAGTAAATATGTCTGGAATGTCTGGTATTAGAACCCAGGACCATGCATATGGCAGCCCTGGACTTACACTTATTGCCACAAAAATGTTGAAATAACACTTGTATATGCTTCTGTTCATTGCTATAAACTGAAATGTCACAACTTTAAAAATATGTTGCACTCCTTGTATTAGAACCCAGGCTGATCTGTATTACAGCCCTACACTTGCACCTGCTACCACTGGAGTAGTTACATAACATTTCCATAATTTCTGGGTCATTCTTAAGTTCTGTGTGTTAACTGCTAAACAATGATGCTTAGAGTGTGTGTGAGGTGCCCAACAGAATTAATTGAATAATTATTAGTTTTCAGTTATTGACTGCATCTTTTCTGCAGGTGTTTGATGGATGCAGCTGCTGGGGAACTTTGTTAACTACTGTTCCCCTTGTTTGCAGTAAGCAAAGCACCATGCAAACACTACAAATAAAAAGGGAAAAGTAGTTGAAATGAAGAACAGCAATCTATGAAATAAATAGTCCAACATGTTTGCTGGTACACATGAAATATTTGTACACAGGTCTGGATTTGAACTCTCACTCCAATGAACTTTCAGAACACAGTAATGGTGTCTTATTCCTCTTTACCATGGCAGCACCATTGCAGCAGGGAACTGAAATCATTCGGCATACAGCCTAATGCAGCACCATCCACTACTAACAAACCATATGACAGTTATTTGTGAATGTATTAATTTCAGATGTAGTACACTGAGTGATCACACAACCATTTATGACTATTGCTTGTATAAATGCAGCTCTGTCTTATCTCTCTGTGTTTGTTGCTCATTCTTGTCTTTTTCTGACCAGTGATCTGAGACATGACACAGGGATGAAGGACACAAAAGGCCTGGATAAACAATGTTTGGGGTGAGGGAGAAGACAAGCCAGCCTCATGCCCATCCAACATAGAGACAGTTAACAACACATTTCTATATCATTGTCCATAAAATGTATGAGGATATTAAATGGCAATAATATACAGCTGTCAATAAATGAAGGGAAGGCTGGATGTTACTGAACAGAAACTGTGAACTGTGTGGTACTTATTTACACTTAAAACCTTGATACAAATCTTCTGCACTTCTAAGTCTAACCTGGCTGACTTACCCACTGCTATTGTGTTTTCCTTCTCCCTACCAGTAATCATTCACAAATGCAATCCATTAGCAACAAACACTGAGGGAGTGTCTGCGCTATGTTTGTATCTGATACACAGAACCAAGTATTTGGAATTCAGCAGTTCTAATGCATTCACACCTCATTTGCATTTTCACCATGCTCACAGCCCTGAATCTACATCATAAAAAGTCAACCATGTAGCTAAGGAACCTGAAGCTGAGGAGACTTGTTTATGTGGAAAACACAGAAGAGGCTATTACTTTGGGATGTATCTGTATAGAAAACTACTGACCTTGAAAAGGTATGCTATCATTTTTCAGCTATATACAGCATATATCATTAGAAACATCTGTTTATATATATATATATATATATATATATATATATATATATATATATATATATGTGTGTGTGTGTGTGTGTGTGTGTGTGTATCTGCATTATTAAATGCTACTTTTATTAGTATGCCTTACTTAGAAGTGTACTGATGGCATGGACATGTTTGTCAGGGCATTCCACTTTCTCAGATGCACAGCATTATTAACTGTCATCAGAAGTGCTAATGTTACAACAGTTTTTCTGTGTACACTCTTCTATTTTATTTCTACGAAATGGTAAATGTCCTATATTGTCAATGACACAGGAATGTTAGCCTTCTAGGATGGACCATACACACCTCTAGGAGAGTTCTGGCCACAGGTAGATATGACTGACAATAGCTTAAAATGGAATGTTCTATGTTAAATCTGTAGACATGTTTCAGGGACAGTTCACTTGATAGCCCTTTTGGAATTTCACTGATGTTTCTGCTAGCACACTGTGTCATTTGCTTGTTCGTTTGGGGGTGGGGTAGCAAAGCTGCATTTCTGTTTTGGCAAAAATAGGATATGTTGTTTTGTTACTCTTCTTGTTTTGCATCCACCCTTGCTTTTTGTGTGAATGTAATATATTACAACCACAACATTCTTGTTTTTTTTATATCTTGACTATTTTATGTTTCTCCAGTGGGTAATAGAGAAATACTGCCTTTTATCTTTTATCTGGAAACAGGACATTTTTAGTTATGTGATACTCATATGTATTATCCTTCTGTTGTGTTTTAGGTCACATAGGATTATGGCACCCAGGTGTCTCAATCCCTGAAATCCTTCTTCAGTAACCCTGAGAATCAGGTCATTGTGGAAGCTTTTAGGCGAAATGGTACCTTTCTGTTTGAGAGGGGACATGGAGATATGTTAGGCAGAATGCAAATTTTGCAGCAGATATTTGCTGATGTGAATGCAGTAGGCAGCCACAGCAGGACATAAGATCAGGTGCACCATAAGGCCACTGACATGATCTCGTCTGCACAGAGGAGAGCAGCTGCAGTGGCCTCTGATCAGATGGGTACCAGGGAGGGCTGCTACAGAGCCACACTAACAGCAAATAAAGAGTCCCTGTTCACTGTCAGGGATGCAGACAGCTCCCTGGAAACTGCAGAGCAGCATGTCCTTGTCATTGGTGTTACTGTTTCAGGGACAGAAAGCATGTCCCAGGAGAAGCTTCCAGGTAGGCTTATGTATCTCAATTGTTAAATAGTATTGTATAGTAAAATATTGGCAGCAAGACGTAAGTTCTGTTTAGCAATACATTTGTTTGTGGGGTGGGATTGTAGATTGCTACAGTTAATAACATATTCTGATTGATTACCCATGAGCTCAGGTTGGACTTCTCATCTAAGTTCTTGTTGAAATTATAGTTAATTGACATATAAAGGACAAAAAGGTTTTACCCCCTATCTTACTGTTATTTGTCATGATGGTGTCCTTACCTTTTGCTTAACTTCTTCCAGGACCATCATCTATGGGAAACATAGCATCAACTGCACATGGTAAGGCAAACATTTTTTGTTAGTAGTGATGAGCAGTTCAAAGAATTTCTTGTATTTTATGCATATGTGTGATGTGGGTGTCAGGACTTTTGTGTGTATTGCTGCACTGTCTGTAGTAGTAGCACCACTGTTACTATGTTACCACTTTTATGCATGTGTGAGATGTGGGTGTCAGGACTGTTGTGTGTATTGCTGCACTGTCTGTAGTAGTAGCACTACTGTTACTATGTTACCACTTTTATGCATGTGTGTGATGTGGGTGTCAGGACTTTTGTGTATGTTACCACTTTTATGCATGTGTGCAATGTGGATGTCAGGACTGTTGTGTGTATTGCTGCACTGTGTATAGTAGTAGCACCACTGTTACTATGTTACCACTTTTATCCATATGTGCAATGTGGGTGACAGGACTGTTGTGTGTATTGCTGCACTGTCTGTAGTAGTAGCACCACTGTTACTATGTTACCACTTTTATGCATGTGTGAGATGTGGGTGTCAGGACTGTTGTGTGTATTGCTGCACTGTCTGTAGTAGTAGCACTACTGTTACTATGTTACCACTTTTATGCATGTGTGTGATGTGGGTGTCAGGACTTTTGTGTATGTTACCACTTTTATGCATGTGTGCGATGTGGATGTCAGGACTGTTGTGTGTATTGCTGCACTGTGTATAGTAGTAGCACCACTGTTACTATGTTACCACTTTTATCCATATGTGCAATGTGGGTGACAGGACTGTTGTGTGTATTGCTGCACTGTCTGTAGTAGTAGCACCACTGTTACTATGTTACCACTTTTGTGCATATGTGCAATATGGGTGTCTGGACTGTTGCGTGTATTGCTACACTGTCTGTAGTAGTAGCACCACTGTTATTATGTTACCACTTTTATCCATATGTGTGATGTGGGTGACAGGACTGTTGTGTGTATTGCTGCACTGTCTGTAGTAGTAGCACCACTGTTACTATGTTACCACTTTTGTGCATATGTGCGATGTGGGTGTCAGGACTGTTGTGTGTATTGCTGCACTGTCTGTAGTAGTAGCACCACTGTTACTATGTTACCACTTTTATGCATGTGTGCAATGTGGATGTCAGGACTGTTGTGTGTATTGCTGCACTGTCTGTAGTAGTAGCACCACTGTTACTATGTTACCACTTTTATCCATATGTGCGATGTGGGTGACAGGACTGTTGTGTGTATTGCTGCACTGTCTGTAGTAGTAGCACCACTGTTACTATGTTACCACTTTTGTGCATATGTGTGATGTGGGTGTCAGGACTGTTGTGTGTATTGCTGCACTGTCTATAGTAGTAGTAGCACCACTGTTACTATGTTACCACTTTTATGCATGTGTGCGATGTGGATGTCAGGACTGTTGTGTGTATTGCTGCACTGTCTGTAGTAGTAGCACCACTGTTACTATGTTACCACTTTTATCCATATGTGTGATGTGGGTGACAGGACTGCTGTGTGTATTGCTGCACTGTCTGTAGTAGTAGCACCACTGTTACTATGTTACCACTTTTGTGTATACGTGTGATATGGGTGTCAGGACTGTTGTGTGTATTGCTACACTGTCTGTAGTAGTAGCACCATTGTTATTATGTTACCACTTTTATCCATATGTGCAATGTGGGTGACAGGACTGTTGTGTGTATTGCTGCACTGTCTGTAGTAGTAGCACCACTGTTACTATGTTACCACTTTTATCCATATGTGCGATGTGGGTGTCAGGACTGTTGTGTGTATTGCTGCACTGTCTGTAGTAGTAGCACCACT
Organism: Protopterus annectens; assembly: GCF_019279795.1. Lineage (NCBI taxonomy): Eukaryota > Metazoa > Chordata > Ceratodontiformes > Protopteridae > Protopterus > Protopterus annectens. Next base: position 493,138,654 of record NC_056742.1, read on the forward strand.
GTTACTATGTTTCCACTTTTATGCATGTGTGTGACGTGGATGTCAGGACTGTTGTGTGTATTGCTGCACTGTCTGTAGTAGTAGCACCACTGTTACTATATTACCACCTTTATCCATATGTGCAATGTGGGTGACAGGACTGTTGTGTGTATTGCTGCACTGTCTGTAGTAGTAGCACCACTGTTATTATGTTACCACTTTTGTGCATATGTGCGATGTGAGTGTCAGGACTGTTGTGTGTATTGCTGCACTGTCTGTAGTAGTAGCATCACTGTTACTTTGTTACCAGTTTTATCCATATGTGTGATGTGGGTGTCAGGACTGTTGTGTGTATTGCTGCACTGTCAGTAGTAGTGGCATCATTATTACTGTGTTACCACTTTTATGCATATGTGCAATGTGGGTGTCAGGATTGTTGTGTGTATTGCTGCACTGTCTGTAGTAGTGACACCACTGTTAGTTTGTTAGCATATATTGGACTGTAGTAGTGTAGCTATTAATTTTTTTCCTGTGTTTGTTGCTTATTATCACAGGTGATTGTGACAGTGGAAGTGTAGGACTCTTAACCACCTGATGTCAAAATATCAGCAGACTCTGGTTATGATGGTAGCCAAACACAGGCACAGTTGGGGGGTGCAAAAGTTGAATCTGACACTAAAGTTGACATTCAGCCATCCTCTGCAATTCCATCGGACACAGCCAGTAGGCCTACACCAACCCATTCCAGTGAGCCCTCAGGTATTCGACAGGTGGGAGGGTGAGACACTCAATTAGGGAAGTGTGGTTACTGTGGCTTCAGTGCCTCTTGACTCTGGCCTTAGCCAAAGTGTGGGTGAGGTGTTGCACAGGAGCGTTGTTACGGGTGCTCAGAGAAGGCCTGCTGTCTATCCTCCACCTGATCCAGTTGCGTCTTCCTGTGCCACTTGACATATGTTTAGGGCTGTCATGGAGGCACAGACACATTCCCATAGGTCCTCCAGAGAAATGCTTAGGGTTATAGCTGTGGCACAGGCTGCCATGCATGACTGCCTCCACCATGTTGCCAATTCAATGGATCAGATGTGTGACATGTTGGAACGGGCAATGTCTGTGATGGCATGTCTGCAGGGAGGGGAATGGCATCCTCATGGGCATAGGTCAGCCACATTATTAGCTGTTAGCTGACATGACCATGTCCAATCACACTCCCATATTGGCACTACTTCCACTGCTCCATCAGTGGTTCAGGTGTCCACACTCAGATGTAGCAGGCCATGGGGTCATGATCCTGGGCATGCTTGTGAGGGGAGCTTTTCCAGCAAACATCAGTAACATTCACATAGCAGCAGTGCATCTAACCATGGGCATGAACATGCCAGTGCAACTCCTGGCAGAGCCAGTTCTTGTGATCAGATACAACAACGATGAACTGTCACCTCTGCCATGCATGGTTCACACCTGTCTGACATAGCAAGACATAGTGCTAGCACAGTGCTTGGCTGTGTTCATGCAGACATTCATACACTAGTTTCACCTGGAAGACCCATACAGACACACACACACACAACAGTTATATGCCTCAGCTCATTTTGTCTTACTGGCCATTTGCTACTTTTTCCAAATGTCTGCCTGCTTCTGTTTCCTACTTACACACACATTCACTGACCTTTTGTGTCACTCTAGGCCTCCTGCTACCCCCCCCCCCCCACACACACACACACAAAACACCCTGCGCAAATGATGATAACTGTGCCATCTCCTTGTTTTCTATATTTTGGACTTAGGGATACTTAACATTTGTGTCTGATGTTCAAGGAGCATAGCTGACTTGTTTTGCTAATTGTATCTTTGACATGTTTTGGTCTTAGAAAGTTAGGCATTTGATAGAATCAAACATTTTTTTTTGCATCAGTATTGTTAATGATCTTGTGAGGGTAATGAAGTCTGAAACTGAAATGTGTCCCATTACTTTCTAACTTCTCTCTTTAATGATTGTCCAGTGTAAAAGTATGGTGCTAAACCGAAGATGTTCAGTAACCATTGATACTTTTGGGGGGGTATGACTGTGTGAATCTTTGATGCCTAAGGCCTACTACTTGATACAGAACACATATAGTCACATAAGTGTCTGCTGTCACATGTTAAAGGCATTTTGTACAAATCACCTGCCTTTTACATACCTACTTTACCAAGTAACAATATGCAAGGACATGACATTCATTCTTATTATTGCACAATACACTCCAGGCTCAACACTTACCTTGTAAATGCAGCAGTTGCAACAGTTTTAGTTCAGGGCTGACTCTGTCTGATGCTAGCAGTACCCAACCATTATATGGGTAGATATAAGCATTGTGAGTGTTTCCTGGCATCAATGTTACTATATGTATGTGCATAGGAGGAAGATTTTAGCCCCTTAAGTGGAGTGTGTGCTGTGCATTGTCTCTAAGCCAATGCAAGGGCACATTGAGCACATCTACGTCTACCTACACCCACAGCAGCTGCTGGTTCCCCCTCTGACTCTTCACCTGCATGTGGATGTGGTGACCTTGCATTGGTGGTGGGATGTGTGCCCCTTCCCCTTGTTGATCCTGCTGAAGCTGTTTTCTCAGGATGATGTTGCGTAGCATGGCACATAGACTGAATAAGTATGTGGATTGTACTGCAGGGCTCCCCCAGATGTATCCAGGTTCCAGAAATGGGACTTCAGCAGCCCAAACACATACTCTATGATAGCTGTAGTTTAAGCATATGCATTCATCAGCCTGTGTGTGTGTGTGTGTGTGTGTGTGTGTGTGTGTGTGTGTGTGTGTGTGTGTGTGTGTGTGTGTGTGCGTGTGTGTGTGTGTGTGTGTGTGTGTGTGTGTGTGTGTGTGTGTGTGTGTGTGTGTGTGTGTGTGTGTGTGTTCGTGTGTGTGTGTCTGTATCTTCCAGTGAGTGACCATGTGGGATATCCTCCTAGTGAAGATCTGTTACAATTGGGAGGTATGCCAGACATGTGAATCGTGGTAACTGCCTAGGTTCCTAGCACACACACATATTCAAGATGATTCCCTTGGCATTACACATGACTTGGCATTTAACAGAATGGAAGCCCTTTCCATTTATGCAAACCCATCCCTGTTCCCCGGGTGGTGCTTAATTTCGACATGTGTGCAATCTATGGTACCCAGTATTTCAGGGTAGTGTGATACAGGGTAAAACTCTTGTATATTTGTGGCTCTATCCTCAGGAGAATGAGGAAAATATATGTGGTCACTGGCATGTTGGAGCACAGCACTCAGGAACTGATGGAGGATCTTGGATGCTAATGCCTGTGACAGCCGCAGCATGACCCCTGTTGGTCTCTGAAGGGTTTCTGTAGCTAAAATTCTAAGTGTTACACATACCTTTTTCTCCATTGGTATGGGTTCCCTCGGTTTGCCCTGGGTCTGCATTGAGGACGACAGAGGTTGCAGAGTTCCTGTAGTGTGTCTCTATTCACCCTGTAGCTCTCTACAATTTCCATGTCATGAAGATTGTGATAAGTTACCCGGGGTCTGAACACCCTTCTCCTTTTTGGCTGGGGTCTATTAGCAGCAACAGCAGCATAGACTTCAGCCTGTTGCACATACATGTGATTTAAAGCTACAGCAGCCCCTAACATTGTTTTTGTGCAGACTCCTTTCCATGGCTGTATTCCAGTGGTTTTGGAATTCAGAGGTAAAACCAGCACTGAGTCTATACTGTTGCATTATAGCTTGTTGAATAGCTCATCCATCTTGGAGTGGTTGAGTAGCATACAGTTCAGCTGCTTATGCTGTAATTAGCATGCCATGGTGCTTACCTTGTTTGTGCAGCTCTACGCACCACGAAGAGCCGCTTACTGTATCCAAAACAGTGCGCTACCGAGTGTGTGTTGCATCGTGACATGCACACAGTGTAAACAAACTGTGTAGGGTTTATTGAATCTGGCTGTACATCTGTAGTCTAGAAAAACATGAAGCAAAAACTCAGAAAGGTACTGGAAACCATTAGCTACCTGTGACACTCAAGTTGTACAAGGTGGTACCACAATTAATGCAGGCAACATGATCTCACATAAAGACCCCTCAGCCTCTAGCCTTAGTCGCTCTCTCTTACCACCCCCTTACTGCCCTACTATCTCCTGCCCCTGCTTCTCATTACCCCATAGTATTTCCACCACAATGTTAACCTGAGATATAATCATGTGAATTATAACATTTTATAGTCCTCTTACAACGTTTGCTACATCTATTAGTTGCTGCAATACATTTTTTTATATAATTTTTTTTCTTTTCTGTTTTTCATATGTATAGCTCACCGCCTCTCTTTTCTGTTTTTTTCTTTTTTGCGAATTATTTCTTCTAGGTAGTTCCTGAAAATGCTCATTTGTGATCAGTGTAGCACCCTGGTAAAGAAATGTAAAATAAAACTAAAATAAAATGTCTCCAGCTGCACACCTGCTGACAATAATGCAGCTGTGGATTATGCCAAGCCTTAGAGTGAAACGCTAATAATTCTCCGGTTTTATCCAGAGAGCAGATCTCTAGTCAATAATCTCCCAAACAAAAATATGAAGACGCAGAACAGTTATTTGTTTATTTCCATATTTCTTTTAATCACTTGATCAACTAAGTGGGCTAGTCTGTGGACTCTTCAGGTATTAGATGACACTCCCCTAAATTTATCAAGCAGCAAATGGAAACACATATCCAATTCACATAATAATTAACTGCATGAGTGCTGAAAACAAAGCATCCAGAAGGTAGAAAACAACCATTAATGCTTCACTGTGCAAAGGCACTTAAACAAGAAACCTTCATCCAGTTATTTCTATATTCATTCCACTGACCAAAGTACTAGAAAAGTCTAAACACAGAATTCTAACAGACATACAGCCTTTTCACAATGTCCACATGGCACATTTTCTCAGTAATTTGTAAGGAATCAGCTTAATATAGAAAAGCTGACTGGAGTTGCTTACATCAGGTTCTGTAAGGCATTTATTGCCACCCTGCATATGTCTTTATTGAAAAGGACAGCCACATAGAATGTTACCCATCGTCTCTCCTGAGATTTGTGGATTATACTTCCAACACAACATGCAAACCAAAGATAGATAGGAAACGTTCGTGAATAGAACTAGCAACAACACATTCCCCAGGGTTCAGTCTGGGACTGACTCTCGTTTTACTGTATAAATACAGCTGTCAGCAGTCATTCAACACCATGCCGATGGCTTTGCCTTTGTTATGGATAATCAGGCAATAAACCAGACCCACTTTTGTCTTCAGAGCAGCTTTTTAATCCATTCAAACATGCCTAAGTACATAAAATGTAATTCTCAATCCCAAAAAGTCAGAAACTGTGCTGCCTAAAATCATAATAATATAATGGTTCATGAAAGTCAGCAATTCAAATTGTTGTTTATTTATTTAGATATATTTGTTCACTGAGGTAGTGTACTAGTCAATATTGACCAATTTCAGGCTCAGTCTGGGAGAAATACAAAATATTTCATAAACAAAAATACAGAAACATAATAAGAGGGTGGTGCAGACTAATTACATGGAAAAAAAAGTCTCTGTATATTCTAACGAACAACCACAGTGCAATGTACAATAGTTTCCAAAGTGAGTCAATCTTCAATGAATCTTGAGAGAGAGAAAAAGAGACTTGGAAAAGACATGGGTTAGGTGATGTGCCTTGTGTTGAAGTTGGAGCATATGGCTTGGATAAAGAAGTGTTTTTTGAGTTGCATTCTGAATTTGGAATGAGTGCTGAATACCTTTAGGGAGATGGTGAGAACTTGCCAAAAAGTAGGTGCCTGAGAGGAGAAAGCGTGTGCAGTGCTATGGAGTTTAGTTCTAGGGGTAATGAGAGTCAGTGTGGCTTGTGAGTAGCGTCTCAAGTTGTATGAGGAGGTTATTTATGAAGTCTAGCTTAAAGATGAGTAAATGTGGGGAGATGGAGTAGTTTTTACAGTCAGGGTCCTAAAAGTAGGTTAGATCCTTGCTTTATGGGTAGCGATTTTGCTTTTCTAGGCTGATACAGTGATACACACAGATGGTCGAGTTTGTAATGAATTAATAGAGGCTGTTAGAGATTATCTAGAATGTAGCAATGTTTTTCTTGAAGGCAGAAGCAAAAATTGGGAGCCCATATTCAAGTTGAGACGGGTGAACTCCTTTGTCAATAACTGATGTGGATGGTTGGGATAAAAAAGGGGAGATCTTTTTTGGTCCAAAAAAGGAAAGAGTTTATTTGGGCTCTCACTTTGTTTATGTGGAAATGGAACTTTAGAGATGAATCAAGCCATAGTCCTAGGCATTTGAAGATGGGCCTTGTCTCTATGGAATGGCTGCGTGGGTCAAAGATAGTTAAAGAGACAGGGAGGGTTTGAATTTTCTGTGCAGTTGCAAAAAGCATAGTTTTATTCTTGGTGGGGATGAGAAATAGTTTATGGTTTATGAGCCATCTGTAGAGCTCATGTAAGTCTGACTGGAGTTAGCATTGAATGCTGGTGTGTAAGTGACCTGATTGGTAAATGACCATATCATTGGCATAGAGGTTAAGTGGGAGATGTGAGAGGTCACAAGGAAGTTTGTTAATGAATATGGAGAAGGGGGAAGCAAGAATGGATCCTTGTGCTACATCTTTGGTAAAAGGTGCAGAATCTGATTGGGAGGATCCTATTTTAATGCTGAAGTGTCTTTTAGTGAGAACATTTTTAAATCAGGGAGCGGCATCTGGACTGATACCAATTTCATTTGGTTTGTTTTGGAGAAGATTGTGGTCAAAAAGATCAAATAGCCAGGAAAACAAGAGAAAAATAAATTAGAATAATGTCAATATAGTGAAATATAACCAATAACACTAACACATACTGGGTATTCTGTACAGAATAACAGCCTTCACAGCACCTGAATCCAGAGTGACTCCAGTGCATTCAGCACTAGTATATAGTTTTGTCATCCAGTCCACATGTTTTAACCTTTGATCTATTTCCTGTGAATTTATGGTTAAGATTATGTTTGCTAATTCATGGATAACTACAATTTAGTAAACACAGAAAGGAATAATCCATTTTTCAGGACTAGAGAATATGAATGTTAGCAATTAGGTTGGGAGGATGGCCTAATTGTTAAGGTGTTTGCCTTACAAACACAAGGTGCAGGGTTTGAGTCTGACAAGGGATAATATTAGGCTTAAAATGGCTCGCAAGGGCAGTTAGCTAAGTATGAACTTATAACTATTACTTGTTGTGTCAAACTGCCAGGCAGGAAAAAGTAAAACAAGCTTTTGACCCAACAGCTTGCCATGATCTAACTAGTAAAGGCCTCACTCTCATTTCACTTACTGGTTAGGGCAAAAAACAAATTAATTACATGTTTTTGCACATTATTAAAAATATGACAAACATTAATTGCTATTTGAGATGTGCCTCCAAATGTAAAAGAAGAAAAAGAAATTTCTGTGTGGAGTTGTTAGCATTTAGGCAGAAAGCTATTACAAAGCTACACGTGACAGAACATTTCCAATTTACTCACGGTAGCGTTTTTAGGGTTTTTAACGCTTCCCAGTGGTGTGACATTTCACCTGTTGCTTTCAAGGTTATAGTCTCACAGTGTGACAAACTCTATTTACTGTGGAGGGACCTTTTGGTAAAGAATGTTATTTTTATTACGGTCTCTTTGAATCTTGTACGAAGAAACTTGACAAATTAAAAGTCCTTCTAGGGAAATCGACGACGACGATGATGATGATGATGGTGATGATGATGATGATGATGATGATGATGGTGATGATGATGATGATGATGGTGATGGTGATGGTGATGATGATGACGATGGTGATGATGATGGTGATGATGGTGATGATGGTGATGATGATGATAATGATGGTGATGATGATGATGATGGTGATGATGGTGATGATGATGGTGATGATGATGGTGATGATGATGATGATGACGATGGTGATGATGATGGTGATGATGGTGATGATGATGATGATGAAGATGGTGGTGGTGGTGATGATGATGATGATGGCGGCATGTCTTTGGAAAGGACATGGTGATGGCTCTGTATGGGCACATATGGCTAATATTGCCCCTTCACAATAAATACTTAAACTCTCTTTATTCTGTATCCCCACAGGTCCACTATATGCACAAAGCATCCAAGGCTCTGCCTTTCCTTGTGCTTTTTAGGAATTTTTTCATGAGATGATTTCTGCGAAGGTTGCAGAGGTCATATATAAATAAATAAAACATTCTCCAAATCCCTATCAGCTGTAAAGGGTCAAAGTATCGCCTCCAAATTTCTCAAAAATATCACAGTATCTGACTTCAAAAATGAGTTAGTCCTGAGTATGACTGGTGTATAGCATGTACAGTTTTCATTTGCAGCACATTTCAATATACACAAAAGTTGTAGGGTACTATCTGCAGAAATTTAAAGAACCTCTGAAAACAATATCTAAAAAAAACAATACAAAAATAGAACTTTGTTTAGGAATGGCCTATAATATCAACTTAATACAGTATTGATTGCAAACTAATACCTTTTAGAACTTGCTGTGATAAATTGGATTTTACAAAGTGTCATTACTGTTTATAAACCTCCTGCTCATTGTATGTCTTATTGATACATTGTCCATGAGACACCATGTGATTTAAATGCTTTGGTGGGATTCAAACATGAGTAGCTGGGACTGAGTAGTGCTACCATCTTCAATGCAGCCCACAGACCTCCATTCTAAAAGTGCAAAGTTTGGAAAATGCCACATGGGTGTATACATGTTATCAAGCTCCAGAATTATTACATAGTGTGAGACATAAACTTTAATACGTTGGTATTAGAAAAATTACATGTTTCACTGCAACAACAACAATGCCATGTGCAGAGGAACAGTATGACTTCTTCAAAGAACCCAGTTTTACTTAACAATGCTTTATCTACACAGTGGTATAAGATATGATTCCAAAATACTAAGAGAATGCCTGATTGTGTATCTTTGAAATGAGGCACCTTTATGGTATTTATGAAGAACATTTTTTATAACTTTTGCAATTTCCCACAAAATGTTTCTGGCATCCTTGCAGATTCTCAGCTTTCAACATCACACTCATGCTGCCAAAAGTGAACTAAATACATTATATTCTTCCATTCCAGAACTATCAGTCACTCACCCCAGCACTGGAAAACGAGTACTGTTACCTTAGACCCTACCAGCTAATACTTCTAAAAAATCTTACCACCCTGAAAACCCCTGTAACAACATTTGCAAATTCATCACCATCCACCCTCAAAGAGAAAACCTGTGTACAACAAACAGTAAGCCTAATACTTAGACATCCAGTGTACAACCCCATTATTGTCAACTCCTTCCATTCCTTTCAAGTAGACTTGCCACAAGGTCCACTTCGTACAACCTGAGCATTCATACTCTCTGCACCCCAGTATTCAAAACCCCAAAACAGACTCCTTCTTGGTTCTTGCTCCAAAAATGTATTAGTCTGTTTCTACAAAACTAAAGGCGAGTAACTTCTTCCTAAACTTTAAAAGTGAATTTAAAGGCATTCTCTTCAAACAAGTACAATGTAAATGCTTCTATAATACCCATATTACATAGGAGCCTCTTTCCTGCTTCATACTCTCACTGTTTATGAATACTTAATCAATACTATTGGTCAGTATACCATATTGTCCAATTCCCATGCACAGCACCTTAGTTATGTTTATACAATACTAATAAAGCAGCCTCGCGTCAGACATTCAGTGCTTACAATCACTTATCAATAATTCATTGTTAAGCATACAAATCCATGTATTACAGTCAGCTATTCTATTCAGTGTTAATCTCACTTTTGATTTAACATTCCTCAATTAAAAAAACAGTTAAACATAGAGATTAACTAGTTACAACCAAACATAGGATCAGGGGTTATATAATGACCATATTAGTTTATTTACATTCCACTAAAAGTCTTAACAATGAGATAAGTGCTTCTTACCTTGCATTGGCCTATTTTATTAAATCTTAGGGACTCTGTTCCATATGAACCCCAGTACGGCATCCTATACGGCCCATTTTCTTACTTTGTATTTCTGTTTCTGATCTCTAAAAGTTCTCACTTCTATATTTTAAATGTATGTATTCATTTTTTTCACTTCTCATTTTGATGATTTGCTTTTGGTTTTCCAATTTCTAGTTATAAGTAGCCACTATCAATAGTAAAGATGACACTGCTTTAACTTCATTACCTGTTACTTGACCCCAACTCAACAAAAGAACTTTTATATTAAGGTTAAATTTTCCTCCAAGTATATGACTTGCCATATTATTCAATCATTTTTGTAACAAAGTCATTTTTGTACATTCCCATAATACATGCTCTAAAGAACTTCTTTCTAAACCATTACATCTGCAACATATGACTCTTTGTCAGCGGGAACATTTTTTTCAAGTCTCATAGGGGTATAAAAATATCTATGTAAACATTTACGTGCAAAAATATTAAACATACTTGATTTAACTGTTTATCTAGGATTAATACATAGTTCCTTCTGCTGTTCATCTGTAACATCTTTATTTAATCATCCACTTTATGTTACTTTTTAACTTTGCATTTATGTATTATTCTCTCAAATCTAAGTTTGCCTCAAATGTCTTCATTACTCTTTCCCCACCTGCTGTTTCTGTTCTTCCCTCTGTTATAAAATCGACTATTTGCCGTTTAACAAAATTACTTCCCAAACTCTGCATGCCTTCCTTGAGCTGTAAAGTTAGACCCATATATGTAAGTTCATCTGAGTTCAGTAATCTCTCTAGCTTCATCCCATTTCATTACCCCATCTGCTTTTATCATCTGCTCCACAAATCTCAGTTCTTCATTCTTTCTTCTCCAAATGTTCATTACATTCTCTCCTGTGTCTTTCTTATCACTTATATATAGTATAACCTAGTGGTGTTATTCTATTTTTCCTGGGTCTAACTTCCTTTAACCTAAAATTTGCTTAATAATTTAATATATATCTAGCCATCTATCTATCATTGTATCTATCTATCTATCTATCTATCTATCTATCTATCTATCTATCTATCTATATAAGGCTGTACCTAATGCTTTTTATGTTCATTTCCTGGACCTGCCCAAATGCCCACATGTGATCCTGTTGTCACCTCATTGTGCACTATGCTTATTGTGTGCTTCCATTTGGCCATATAATCTGTATCCTGATATAATAATCTAAGTTGTGAAGCCTTATAGCATGCTGCCAAATCTAGACGTCCCAAACCACTCTGCTCCTTTGTCAGAATTATTCTTTTCTGTTACACTCTTTTCCAAATGTTATTGCAAAGAAATCCTTAATTTCTTTTTTCCACATTCTTCCTTACCTTGAATCTCACTTGATACATATAACCCTGAACTGCATAAGGAACCAGTGGTACCAAAAACATCGTTGTCGCTTGTGTTTTATTATCGAAGTCCGTCCTCTCTTACTTGTAATCTTTTGAGTAGATTCTTCCCACACATCCTTGGCTGCTCACTCTCTAACCCATTTCAACCAGATCCCCAAGTATCTAATCAAATCATGACACCACAAAAAGGAGACACTCTGTGCCAGGTCACTCATTGAGGCGGACATCATTACTACAAAAAGGAGACATTCTGTACCAGGTCACTCGTTGAGGTGGACTTCATTACTACAAAAAGGAGACACTCTGTACCAGGTCACTCATTGAGGCGGACATCATTACTACAAAAAGGAGACACTCTGTACCAGGTCTCTTGTTGAGGCGTACTTCATTACTACAAAAAGGAGACACTGTGTATCAGGTCACTCACTGAGGCGGACTTCATTACTACAAAAATGAGACACTCTGTACCAGGTCACTCGTTGAGGCGTACATCATTACTACAAAAAGAAGACACTCTGTACCAGGTCATTTGTAGAGGCATACATCATTACTCAAGAAAGGAGACACTCTGTACCAGGTCACTCGTTGAGGCGGACATCATTACTACAAAAAGGAGACACTCTGTACCAGGTCACTCATTGAGGCAGAAATCATTACTACAAAAAGGAGACACTCTGTACCAGGTCACTTGTTGAGGCGTACTTCATTACTACAAAAAGGAGACACTGTGTACCAGGTCACTCACTGAGGCGGACTTCATTACTACAAAAATGAGACACTCTGTACCAGGTCACTTGTTGAGGCATACATCATTACTACAAAAAGGAGACACTCTGTACCAGATCACTCGTTGAGACGTACTTCATTACTACAAAAAGGAGACACTCTGTACCAGGTCACTCGTTGAGGCAGACATCATTACTACAAAAAAGAGACACTCTGTACCAGGTCACTTGTTGTTGAGGTGGACATCATTACTACAAAAAGGAGACACTCTGTACCAGGTCACTCACTGAGGCGGACATCATTACTACAAAAAGGAGACACTCTGTACCAGGTCACTTGTTGAGGCAGACATCATTACTACAAAAAGGAGACACTCTGTACCAGGTCACTCATTGAGGCGGACATCATTACTACAAAAAGGAGACACTCTGTACCAGGTTACTCATTGAGGCGTACTTCATTACTACAAAAAGGAGACACTGTGTACCAGGTCACTCACTGAGGCGGACTTCATTACTACAAAAAGGAGACACTCTGTACCAGGTCACTTGTTGAGGCGTACTTCATTACTACAAAAAGGAGGCACTGTGTACCAGGTCACTCACTGAGGCAGACTTCATTACTACAAAAATGAGACACTCTGTACCAGGTCATTTGTAGAGGCATACATCATTACTAGAGAAAGGAGATACTCTGTACCAGGTCACTCGTTGAGGTGTACTTCATTACTACAAAAAGGAGACATTCTGTACCAGGTCACTCATTGAGGCATACATCATTACTACAAAAAGGAGACACTCTGTACCAGGTCACTTGTTGAAGCGGACTTCATTACTACAAAAAGGAGACACTCTGTACCTGGTCACTCGCTGAGGCAGACATCATTACTACAAAAAGGAGACACTCTGTACCAGGTCACTCGCTGAGGCGGACATCATTACTACAGCCTTTGTTTTTGCTTCCTTTACTTTATATCCCACAAACTATCAAAAATGTTTCAATTTATCAAATATACTTTATATGATCTTCTGAACTGGTAACATAATATTATATTGTCTGCAAAAAGGGTAATTTTTCTTGTTAATATTTCTCCATTGATACCCAAATTATGTTTGTTTTATGTCCCTGGCTAATGGCTCTAACTATGGAGCAAAAAGTGATGGTGAAAGAGAACTCTGCCTGGTCACTCTTACAAGGCTGAACACCTTAGACAGCTCACTACCATACTTCAGTCTAGCTTGAGAGTCACTGTAGACATTAAATATCGATGCTTTCCATAATTGTGAAACCCACGTCTCAACGTAATTCTCTTCATAAATTCCTAACTCAATCTAACAAATGCTTTTTCAGCATCCAAACTTATTAACATTAATATATTATTAGAAAATGCGTGACCTGTAGATCGCAGCCTGTTGGAGAATGAACGTTCTCCTGCAGGGTGTTAATCTACAGGTAATGCCTGCTGGAAAACGAGACCAACGATTCATGGCAGTGTATCAAGCTGCCGTGGCGCCTGGACTGCAAGGAACCCAACTGCTGCCATTATTGTATGCATTTTAGCAAGTGTAAGATAAAATAAAAATAAAGTAAAATTAAAACGAAATGTGTGTGTATTTGTGTGTGAGAGTGTATGCATGTATGAGTGTGTGAGAGAGATCAGTTGAGCTACTATTTTACACTCACTGAGTAGATCTTTTGTTGTTTAGTGAGTGTAAAAAATAAATGAAACAGAAATAAAATGAGTGTGTGTGTGTGTGTGTGTGTGTGTGTGTGTGTGTGTGTGTGTGTGTGTGTGTGTGTGTGTGTGTGTGTGTGTGTGTGTGTGATTGAGATTGGCCACTGGCAGCTGTAATAAACAATTTGCATACCTCTCAACTTTTAAGCTGAAGAAATCATAGTAAAGCCTAAAATAAAGAGGGAACAAAGGCTCACAGAATTTATTTATTGCCATTATAAAATTAGAAACTTGCTTAAAATAATAGGATTTGTTTTAGCATGCATTTTGTGAAGGAAATAAAACTCTGAAACTCAAATGTATATCATTATTTACTGACATCAGTCTCCAGTGACAGGCGACAAACCAACCATTTTAGGAATAAGGAACCAAAAAATAAATACCTGGATATTTTTAAAGTGTTATATATTTAGATATAAAATGCATCCTCCAACACCATTAACATATACTACAGCAAGTTTGAAACATTAGGCAGAAGAACTATTTTACATCAAAAATGTATAAAAGAAATAATATAGTAATAAAAAGTAAATAAATAAGTAAAACAACAATTTTACAGACAGCCCATTCTCTAAGCACAATAATCCACTCCAAGGTATGTGTTATAGTGGAAATAATGCCCTTCCAGGGGTTTAGAGACCCTCCACCTGCAAAGCCTCCTGGGTGGGCATCATTTCCACAATAACACACACCCTGTTGGGCATTGTTGCCTGCTTATCTACTGCATCTTTGCTAATATTGCAACATATGTTGTGCCTACTTTCTCTAAAGCCGCATTGATCCAGGTCGGTTATTTTCAGGAACATATATCCATTCTTTTTGCCAAATTTGTTATAAACACCTTATAAACATGATTCAGAATTGAACTAGGTCTGTGTGACCTTGGACAAAATGGATCTTTCCCATCGTATGGTATCAAATGGATCTTTCCCATCGTATGCTATCAAACGGATCTTTCCCATCATATGGTATAACTACCACTTCTGATTCTTTGCAAGTGAAAAACATCTCTTTACCCACAAAAAAAAACGTTAAAACATTCTAGGCAGACATTTAGTATCTCCTGGTTCTTCTTTTCCCATACGTATTGAAATTTCATAACTACTGTGGGTTTTCCCAATAGTTTTGTTTCGCATTGCTTCTTTAATTTGTTTCCTTTATTTCTGATATTAATAGTCCTCTTTCTACTTCTAACTGAAAAATTGTAATTGTCTGAAATATGTTACCACTTCCTGTGTGTGTGTGTGTGTGTGTGTGTGTGTGTGTGTGTGTGTGTGTGTGTGTGTGTGTGTGTGTGTGTGTGTGTGTGTATCACTCTCAGTGTCTATATCTTCCTTATATAGTATACTGAAATAATTACATTCAGTTTATCCTGGGTCCACTTCTACCCTCCTTTCTCATAATTCCTGATTTTAGTTATCATCCTTGTAATCTTTTGTTGCCTCAGATGTTGAGAAAACAATCTGATTATTCTAGGATTATTATCAAAACATAGTTGTTTTGAAGTCATTTCTCTGTATTCATTCATGGTTTCCAGATCCTCTTGCATAGACATTCTGTCTTCTTTAAATAGCCCTTCAACCTGCTGCATTCAACATATCCTTTTTTAGTTCTGTAAATCCTTTACATTTTATTATCTATACACACCTAAAGTGGGGGCTATTCCATATGTCATTTGCTTTCAATTTGATCACATTTATTATCTTCAGTTTACAATTATCCCAAGTCTTTGCAAGATCTTTACTGCTTAGGGTCATATCTAATTAACATGTCAATTAAAGTTTGATCTACTCAATCATTAAATTGCTTCTTTCACAGAAGGACTTGTGAAGTAGGTGTGTGGTCTGATATTAACACTGGATGTGTTTTCGTTGTTCATACCATATTACAGTATTTCTCGCACATGAACTTTGTCTCCTGCTGTGATCTATCAATCACAGCAGCAAACAGCTCAAATGTGCTACTTTGACATATGAAACGGAGGTGTTTAGGGGAAGGGAAGACGAGTTTAAGGACTACAATTCAGGCATAACAAAAGAATGAAAATCGGTCACTTTAGAAGGAAAAAAAAGTAACAGGCCACTGATAATCCTGTTCTGTGGGATCCCTGTTTGTCTTTTAAGCAGTCAATGAAAAACAAGAAATGGAAATTAAACCTGACTGACTAAAAGAAAGCAGGGTATACGTGAAAATACATGTAAAGTCAGTACATTGATAGTAGCTTAGGGGCTATGATGTCATACTTTAAAGCTAAACACTGCATTGTGGGATACCTAGATGTAGACTAAAAAATCAAGATGCTGGACCCCATGTGGAAGACTGTGGAACTGCATTTAAAAATATAAAAAAAGGATACAAAGTCCAAAACTGGCGTTAAAATGTAAGCAACATCAACATATGATGAAATAAACATTTTTTTTCAGTCTATGTGTGTGGTTCTCCTTTAAAGGATATTGTTATACTTTTCATATTAAATATAAATAAACCTTAGCGATAGGAACAATTTCCATACCGTATGCAATATCACATTTTACAGAGTTTGATGTAAAAAGTGCATTATTTTTGCAATTAACTTTGTTGGTATGGATGCCCCATTGCCAAGTTTCTTAAAGCTGAAACCTCCTGACATGATATCACAAAAGACTACATGCAAAATGATGCCCACATGTGATCCTGTTGTCACCTCATTGTGCACTATGCTTATTGTGTGCTTCCATTTGGCCATATAATCTGTATCCTGATATAATAATCTAAGTTGTGAAGCCTTATAGCATGCTGCCAAATCTAGACGTCCCAAACCACTCTGCTCCTTTGTCAGAATTATTCTTTCCTGTTACACTCTTTTCCAAATGTTATTGCAAAGAAATCCTTAATTTCTTTTTTCCACATTCTTCCTTACCTTGAATCTCACTTGATACATATAACCCTGAACTGCATAAGGAACCAGTGGTACCAGAAACATCGTTGTCGCTTGTGTTTTATTATCAAAGTCCGTCCTCTCTTACTTGTAATCTTTTGAGTAGATTCTTCCCACATATCCTTGGCTGCTCACTCTCTAACCCATTTCAACCAGATCCCCAAGTATCTAATCAAATCATGACACCACAAAAAGGAGACACTCTGTGCCAGGTCACTCATTGAGGCAGACATCATTACTACAAAAAGGAGACATTCTGTACCAGGTCACTCGTTGAGGTGGACTTCATTACTACAAAAAGGAGACACTCTGTACCAGGTCACTCATTGAGGCGGACATCATTACTACAAAAAGGAGACACTCTGTACCAGGTCTATTGTTGAGGCGTACTTCATTACTACAAAAAGGAGACACTGTGTATCAGGTCACTCACTGAGGCGGACTTCATTACTACAAAAATGAGACACTCTGTACCAGGTCACTCGTTGAGGCGTACATCATTACTACAAAAAGAAGACACTCTGTACCAGGTCATTTGTAGAGGCATACATCATTACTCAAGAAAGGAGACACTCTGTACCAGGTCACTCATTGAGGCGGACATCATTACTACAAAAAGGAGACACTCTGTACCAGGTCACTCATTGAGGCGGAAATCATTACTACAAAAAGGAGACACTCTGTACCAGGTCACTTGTTGAGGCGTACTTCATTACTACAAAAAGGAGACACTGTGTACCAGGTCACTCACTGAGGCGGACTTCATTACTACAAAAATGAAACACTCTGTACCAGGTCACTTGTTGAGGCATACATCATTACTACAAAAAGGAGACACTCTGTACCAGATCACTCGTTGAGACGTACTTCATTACTACAAAAAGGAGACACTCTGTACCAGGTCACTCGTTGAGGCAGACATCATTACTACAAAAAAGAGACACTCTGTACCAGGTCACTTGTTGTTGAGGTGGACATCATTACTACAAAAAGGAGACACTCTGTACCAGGTCACTCACTGAGGCGGACATCATTACTACAAAAAGGAGACACTCTGTACCAGATCACTTGTTGAGGCGGACATCATTACTACAAAAAGGAGACACTCTGTACCAGGTCACTCATTGAGGCGGACATCATTACTACAAAAAGGAGACACTCTGTACCAGGTCACTCGTTGAGGCGTACATCATTACTACAAAAAGGAAACACTCTGTACCAGGTCACTCATTGAGGCGTACTTCATTACTACAAAAAGGAGACACTGTGTACCAGGTCACTCACTGAGGCGGACTTCATTACTACAAAAAGGAGACACTCTGTACCAGGTCACTTGTTGAGGCGTACTTCATTACTACAAAAAGGAGACACTGTGTACCAGGTCACTCACTGAGGCGGACTTCATTACTACAAAAATGAGACACTCTGTACCAGGTCATTTGTAGAGGCATACATCATTACTAGAGAAAGGAGACACTCTGTACCAGGTCACTCGTTGAGGTGTACTTCATTACTACAAAAAGGAGACATTCTGTACCAGGTGACTCATTGAGGCATACATCATTACTACAAAAAGGAGACACTCTGTACCAGGTCACTTGTTGAAGCGGACTTCATTACTACAAAAAGGAGACACTCTGTACCTGGTCACTCGCTGAGGCAGACATCATTACTACAAAAAGGAGACACTCTGTACCAGGTCACTCGCTGAGGCGGACATCATTACTACAGCCTTTGTTTTTGCTTCCTTTACTTTATATCCCACAAACTATCAAAAATGTTTCAATTTATCAAATATACTTTATATGATCTTCTGAACTGGTAACATAATATTATATTGTCTGCAAAAAGGGTAATTTTTCTTGTTAATATTTCTCCATTGATACCCAAATTATGTTTGTTTTATGTCCCTGGCTAATGGCTCTAACTATGGAGAAAAAAGTGATGGTGAAAGAGAACTCTGCCTGGTCACTCTTACAAGGCTGAACACCTTAGACAGCTCACTACCATACTTCAGTCTAGCTTGAGAGTCACTGTAGACATTAAATATCGATGCTTTCCATAATTGTGAAACCCACGTCTCAACGTAATTCTCTTCATAAATTCCTAACTCAATCTAACAAATGCTTTTTCAGCATCCAAACTTATTAACATTAATATATTATTAGAAAATGCGTGACCTGTAGATCGCAGCCTGTTGGAGAATGAACGTTCTCCTGCAGGGTGTTAATCTACAGGTAATGCCTGCTGGAAAACGAGTCCAACGATTCATGGCAGTGTATCAAGCTGCCGTGGCGCCTGGACTGCAAGGAACCCAACTGCTGCCATTATTGTATTCGTTTTAGCAAGTGTAAGATAAAATAAAAATAAAGTAAAATTAAAACGAAATGTGTGTGTATTTGTGTGTGAGAGTGTATGCATGTATGAGTGTGTGAGAGAGATCAGTTGAGCTACTATTTTACATTCACTGAGTAGATCTTTTGTTGTTTAGTGAGTGTAAAAAATAAATGAAACAGAAATAAAATGAGTGTGTGTGTGTGTGTGTGTGTGTGTGTGTGTGTGTGTGTGTGTGTGTGTGTGTGTGTGTGTGTGTGTGTGTGTGATTGAGATCGGCCACTGGCAGCTGTAATAAACAATTTGCATACCTCTCAACTTTTAAGCTGAAGAAATCATAGTAAAGCCTAAAATAAAGAGGGAACAAAGGCTCACAGAATTTATTTATTGCCATTATAAAATTAGAAACTTGCTTAAAATAATAGGATTTGTTTTAGCATGCATTTTGTGAAGGAAATAAAACTCTGAAACTCAAATGTATATCATTATTTACTGACATCAGTCTCCAGTGACAGGCGACAAACCAACCATTTTAGGAATAAGGAACCAAAAAATAAATACCTGGATATTTTTAAAGTGTTATATATTTAGATATAAATTGCATCCTCCAACACCATTAACATATACTACAGCAAGTTTGAAACATTAGGCAGAAGAACTATTTTACATCAAAAATGTATAAAAGAAATAATATAGTAATAAAAAGTAAATAAATAAGTAAAACAACAATTTTACAGACAGCCCATTCTCTAAGCACAATAATCCACTCCAAGGTATGTGTTATAGTGGAAATAATGCCCTTCCAGGGGTTTAGAGACCCTCCACCTGCAAAGCCTCCTGGGTGGGCATCATTTCCACAATAACACACACCCTGTTGAGCATTGTTGCCTGCTTATCTACTGCATCTTTGCTAATATTGCGACATGTGTTGTGCCTACTTTCTCTAAAGCCGCATTGATCCAGGTCGGTTATTTTCAGGAACATATATCCATTCTTTTCGCCAAATTTGTTATAAACACCTTATAAACATGATTCAGAATTGAACTAGGTCTGTGTGACCTTGGACAAAATGGATCTTTCCCATCGTATGGTATCAAATGGATCTTTCCCATCGTATGCTATCAAACGGATCTTTCCCATCATATGGTATAACTACCACTTCTGATTCTTTGCAAGTGAAGAACATCTCTTTACCCACAAAAAAAAACGTTAAAACATTCTAGGCAGACATTTAGTATCTCCTGGTTCTTCTTTTCCCATGCGTATTGAAATTTCATAACTACTGTGGGTTTTCCCAATAGTTTTGTTTCGCATTGCTTCTTTAATTTGTTTCCTTTATTTCTGATATTAATAGTCCTCTTTCTACTTCTAACTGAAAAATTGTAATTGTCTGAAATATGTTACCACTTCCTGTGTGTGTGTGTGTGTGTGTGTGTGTGTGTGTGTGTGTGTGTGTGTGTGTGTGTGTGTGTGTGTGTGTGTGTGTGTATCACTCTCAGTGTCTATATCTTCCTTATATAGTATACTGAAATAATTACATTCAGTTTATCCTGGGTCCACTTCTACCCTCCTTTCTCATAATTCCTGATTTTAGTTATCATCCTTGTAATCTTTTGTTGCCTCAGATGTTGAGAAAACAATCTGATTATTCTAGGATTATTATCAAAACATAGTTGTTTTGAAGTCATTTCTCTGTATTCATTCATGGTTTCCAGATCCTCTTGCATAGACATTCTGTCTTCTTTAAATAGCCCTTCAACCTGCTGCATTCAACATATCCTTTTTTAGTTCTGTAAATCCTTTACATTTTATTATCTATACACACCTACAGTGGGAGCTATTCCATATGTCATTTGCTTTCAATTTGATCACATTTATTATCTTCAGTTTACAATTATCCCAAGTCTTTGCATGATCTTTACTGCTTAGGGTCATATCTAATTAACATGTCAGTTAAAGTTTGATCTACTCAATCATTAAATTGCTTCTTTCACAGAAGGACTTGTGAAGTAGGTGTGTGGTCTGATATTAACACTGGATGTGTTTTCGTTGTTCATACCATATTACAGTATTTCTCGCACATGAACTTTGTCTCCTGCTGTGATCTATCAATCACAGCAGCAAACAGCTCAAATGTGCTACTTTGACATATGAAACGGAGGTGTTTAGGGGAAGGGAAGACGAGTTTAAGGACTACAATTCAGGCATAACAAAAGAATGAAAATCGGTCACTTTAGAAGGAAAAAAAAGTAACAGGCCACTGATAATCCTGTTCTGTGGGATCCCTGTTTGTCTTTTAAGCAGTCAATGAAAAACAAGAAATGGAAATTAAACCTGACTGACTAAAAGAAAGCAGGGTATACGTGAAAATACATGTAAAGTCAGTACATTGATAGTAGCTTAGGGGCTATGATGTCATACTTTAAAGCTAAACACTGCATTGTGGGATACCTAGATGTAGACTAAAAAATCAAGATGCTGGACCCCATGTGGCAGACTGTGGAACTGCATTTAAAAATATAAAAAAAGGATACAAAGTCCAAAACTGGCGTTAAAATGTAAGCAACATCAACATATGATGAAATAAACATTTTTTTTCAGTCTGTGTGTGTGGTTCTCCTTTAAAGGATATTGTTATACTTTTCATATTAAATATAAATAAACCTTAGCGATAGGAACAATTTCCATACCGTATGCAATATCACATTTTACAGAGTTTGATGTAAAAAGTGCATTATTTTTGCAATTAACTTTGTTGGTATGGATGCCCCATTGCCAAGTTTCTTAAAGCTG